>NW_020447475.1:823041-881154 GCF_003343035.1 Apteryx rowi | reverse complement strand
CAGCCTGCGGCCCCCCGCTGTTGCCACGCATGGCTGGTCGCTGCTCGCTTGGGCTGCGGTAAGCGATTCAGGGTTTGCCTACAAGCCGGCTCCCACGCAGGCGCTGGACCTTATACCACGATTTATAAATCCTGCTGAAGCAAACGCCGCCTCTCTGTTGTAGCTACCTGGCGAGGGACTAGACTACATCCTAGTCCAGTCTGTGGCGACTGGCCACCCCTGAGTGTAAGCACCTCTCAAGAGCCTGAGCAGCTTTCAAACTTTGTGTTTCGACCCTTCTTGAACTTTTTGAACTGTCTCTCAGTGTTACAGAGGGCATGAAAGGACCTCATTAACATAAGGCGCTGTAGGGGCGACACACTCGCTTCATAAACTCTTCACTTGCCAGGTTGTAGGTGCTGTTCATCAGCAGAGAGGTCCAGGCGTATCGGCGTGTTGGAAACAGGAATTGCATGGGGAGCCCTTCGCACTCTGCAACACGAACCTCCTGGGATGAGCTGAAGAGATACCAGACGCATCGGTGCTTAGTTTGTGTGTGTGACCGTGAAATATGCAGAGCCCAACATGTCAAGCCTTAGGAATGTTTTGGAGACGTAACTCCAGTGCTCTGTGCCATGAAGTTATTTTAGAGCGCACAGGACTAATCCAGGCCAAGCATAAAGGAGACTAAATCTATTAACGTGTTTTACTTGTCAGGAATTGTTTTCTGCCCAAGGCCTTGTTGGGTCTTTCTAGGATACAGATATTCCATATCCCCAGTTGACTGAAGCAGATAATGTGCACTGGATTCTGTTGTGGCTTGTTAAATAAAAAATATTTGAAAAATAAACAAAAGTTGAAGACAGACTAGTGAAAACAGGATGCCTTTTAAGCTTAAGACATGACACAAGTGGTACTCATGAATTTACAAGGCTGCTGTAGCTGTAAGCCAAAGCAGCGCTCAGCACAAAAACAGTAATCGTCATATACAGGGTTTTTTTTGGACAAAAGTCACTATTCCTTTCTTGAAGTTACGTGGCAGCAGCTGGGCTTCTGGAGAGACCTGTCATTCGGGGCAAAGCAGCCTACACCAGCACAGAAACAAGTAACCTTCAGTCATACATTAACCCTTAATTTTCTCATTCATAAGCAACAGGAGCAGCCAAGGGAATATCGGATTGTTCAAGCCTTATTAACAGCTTGGGTGTAGGTTTGAGGTTATTTCAGTCATCCACTGCATTTCACCTTCCTTATTTCTCTTTTTTCCTTGCTTCTTTTCCTCATACCGCTGATTTAGATACTGCAAACCCACTTTTTACAGTAGCGATCCTTGCTTGTGAGCAGAATGACCAATACTGTTGGCCAAGCACTAAGATTTGCTGAAAAGAAACAAGGCTCTTCCTGTAGTTTTTCCAGAAGCAGGGCTCTAAGCCAGAAGACAAAAATCCATTTTTGTCTGTCCCTCTGTGAGTGAACTGATGAGGTTTTCAATGCCAACGGTCATTTGCAGCCACTGAAAGTTACCTCCCTTTCAAATGAGATTACTTCACACCACTCTTAAATATTTTCCTGTCTATTAAAAAGGCTTTAAAGGCATATAAAACTGCAGACAGAATCAAAAAAATGAGAAGAATATGTACTGGTGTACTTAAATTCAAGTGCAAGGAAAGTCTTGCGTGGTACCCAGTAAGAAGAACCAAGTCAGTAATCTATAATATCTAAATGTTTGGGACATAACCTGCACAGGTATGTAAAAGGCTAACTGAGGATCATGAGAAGAACAAATGCTGAAGCGTTCTGTAATCTTAGTTTTAAAATTAAGCTTCTAATTGCTGTGAAAGCTTTAAGGAAGCCAGGTAATGTTGTGTCTCACGTTTCCCTTAAGCATTGGCAAGGCACAAAGTGCTTTCAGCTGTCTTTTCTGTCTGGGAGAGATGCAGTTTTGGGCTTATGGCAGAGGACATACCTCAACATACTCAACAACAGCTGCCACGAGCCCCTGCAATGGCCTGTAGCAACCTTCCCAGGCAAAGACGTCTCACTCTGCATTTCTATAAACCTTCCTTGGGCTAAATCTGTGGCAGGGGGGCCTGAACGTGTTGTTTCATTCAGATCATAACCTCCATTGAGTTAATAGCCCTAAAAGTGTTACTCTTACCCATCCTTTCCACAAGATCAGATGGATTATGCGTTTCACCATTGAACCTTCTAAGGAAGCTCTGTCTAAAAGGCTGGGATCAGAGGTTGCAAATAAAACTGGCCTAATTCTTAGATAGTTTCTAGCTGCTGATCCTCTTCCCATCTAGAGGTGTCTAGATATATATCCAGCATTAGAAACATTAAAGGATTCACAGCAACATCCCACTGTTTAAAGCCAGACACCTGTCTAAGGAGACATCCAAGCCCACTGCTTCACAACAAGCAGCCCCACAGAATTCTCTCCGATTTTCCATGTATGGCAAATGAGGTAATTTTTAGTGAATAAATTGTCATAAATATCTTTCTCTGTCTTTTCTCTTCTGACCTACCATTTCTTATGAATGCAAGTGTAACGTGGATGATTCATCCCTTGCCCTGCATTCTGCTGTAAATTTATGTCCCTTCCTTTACTCTTCTACCTCACACGCACACAATATTTTTCTCGAAGATACTGTAATCATAGATTTATGGCTAGCCCTTCTTAGTCTAGATGACAGCTGCAAATTCCTAACACCTTTGGGGCTGTTGATATTGCACATGCCCTAAATAGGGAAGAAACAAAAATTATATAAACACTCCAGTAATTTTATAATATCAGTCATATTATCAGCTTTCCATATACATTACATGCAGTGTATTAATAGCAAGGCAGCAGGCTTGGTAACAAACTGCATTGATTCTTCCCCCTGCATCTGTTAGCAGCAGACGAGGTTCTTCTGCCACAAATGAAGTGGCTGTGACTAACGCAGCCTCTGCTTTAGTAGTGCGCTGGGAGAGGTGCTGGAAGGAGGTCTGTGAGGTGTGAGTGGTGGTGGTCACCTGAAGGAGTGGGTACCTAAACTAATATTTAGGGTCAACCTGGTGGTCATTCTCACCTAGCAGAAGCCATTCAAATCAACCGCCTCTGACTACAACGTGCTTTGAAGGATGTACCACAGCCATTGTGCTTGAGAAGAAATCCGTCTGAGAATCGAGCTGACTCTTCTTCTTCAGGTCTGTCTCTGCTTATATGGCTAGTCTATAAGTCGTGTGGAGTTTCGGATTTGTTGTTTGACCTCTTTTTTTTTTTTCCTGATACTTTTTTGACTTCTATACGTGCTACAAGAAGAGCTAATCCAGAACTGAACATTTATCTGGGCTTTTGAGTTCACCCTCAACATCTGGAGCTTTAACATTGATGAATGGTGTGATTGATCTTGAAAACGTTAACCTGAACTACAAATATAAGGCTCAGATGCTGGTGACATTACTCCTGATGTCAGTGCTAATGAACTATTTTATTTCTCATAGAGCTATGATGAAAGGATGAGAAGATTGTTTCCTACAAAGATCTACTCAAAGCCATAAACACTCCCTGCAGCTTTGGACCAAGGCTCAGTGTTTCCTCCTCACAGAAGGACGCCTGCTCTCATCAGGCAACAGAACTGTGTTCACAGAAGAGATCTGCTATTTTAATGTATGTATCCTTGTCAGCAGGATCTAGTGGGTAGCATCCAATATCCAGAAGATATGCTGAGTACTTTGTTGGAAAGATTTTTTTTCAGAAGGAAAATGATGCTGAACCAAACAAGTACTTAAAGATTAGCCAGCTTGTACTTATCTGAGGAGCAACAGTAGTTCTTCCTGAGCAAGATGATGTGTTTCTGAAAAGAACTGTTCAGGCTGAGGCAGGAACAGCTACTGATAATCCTGTTGGGTGTATGAAAATAAGGATGATGAAGATACTGCAGGCCATCAGAGACCAATATGATTATGTGTGCTCTTACCAAGTAAAACAGGCCAATGAATTTTCCCCACTAATTCAGGCACTGAACCCAATCATATTTCTTAAAAAGGCATTCTGTTTCAGCTGAAAAATGGAGACTCCAGAAAAGCAGTTCGTTGGTTCAATGATTAACACTGTTTGCTTTATCATTCTTTTAGGTAGAGTTAATATGTGGTTATTTTTCTAATGACAATAATATCAGAATCAGCCCCTCAGAATTAAGCATGGTTGTGGTTTTAGGTTGAAATTAAAAATGAATTATACTTTTGGGTGTAAAAGATTCTTCTATTTTCTGTTTTGTACAGAGTTTCGTGTGTGGTGCTTTCCTGTTCCATACCATCCTGTCAGTTTTGCAGCACTGAAGAATTGTGCAAGTGACAGTGATTTGGTTTTTATTTTTTTGGGGTATCCTGTATCATCCAAAAAGGATAGCTTTGGCAAACTAGAAATTTGGAAAAAAGTGTGTTGGAAACAAATCTTTACTTTAGAGATTTATTTTTAAGTTTTCATATTTTTACATACAATTGAGGAACACTTTGGCATGACATAATTTGAAATTGAAACTTTCATTTAGAAAATGTCAAAATGAATTATCTGGGGATGGGGAGTTGCTTTACTGTTTTTGACTCAGACGATTCTGTGTTTTCAAAACAAATTCACAAGATGTTTCAGTTTACTCCAATCTGTATGTTCCATGGGAAAGAGTTCTACCAGTTTTTTTCCTTCAGACCTATTTCAGCTATAGAACCTAGTGGGAAAACTTATAGCACAAGTCACCAGGCAAAGTTGCTACATAGGGTTTTGTTATTTTGGGAACATAAGGGGAATTTGTTTTTTTAAGAAAGCTTGTATTACTATTTTCTCGTTTATCACAGGTTCTAGTGTCAGAAAAGCTGTGGTGAACAGCAAGAAAATTTGCCGTTTGTAGTGAGAAGAGTGCAGGTAGAGAGTTTTCTGTGGTTTTGTGTGGGCTGACATTTCTGGAGAAGAAGATAACCAAGAAGCACAGACACTGTATCTTTACTTTTAAATATTAGAAGGGTAGGAATGGCTCATGTTCGCACTGCTTAGGGCTATCTTTCTTTAGTGCAGACAGTCTTTGTCCACACTAACTGGCATTTAATCCTTCATCCCCTTGGATTCTGTACACCCTTACAGCCAAAAAACATAACTATTATTTTAAGTGTGTGTGTGAGGGGGGTGTTACTGAGCAAAGCGCCTGAAATAACATGAAGGCTGCGCTGCAGTCCACCAAAACGATGTTTTTGTGGAAGGCACCGGAGGGTAGGTTTTGCATGCCATGGGGTGCAGGCCTGCGGAGGTGTTGGCATGTGTCAAGGCTGTTGGCATTGTGTTGGAGGAGGTGGAGGTGGGCAGGAGCCAAACCTCCGGCAGTCCTACCTGTCCTCCCTGCTGAGAGGGGTCCCTGGAGCGGACTGTCCCCTGCCCTGCGCTCGGGCTTAGTCTTGGAGAGAGCAAGGTGAGTTGTCTGACACAGGCAGGGAGTGAACTCGTTCAGTGGGCGGATGATCAGCGCTGTGGGGCTTTAATGCTCTTCCTTACCCTTCTGTATTCAGTAAAATAGACACAATCTTCCTGCTTGCTCCTTCTCCAAGATGGCAATATGTGTGTCTAATCAGTGGAGCATACCTGCACTCTGTAGTGCTGATTTCTACTCCGTCAGGAACAAAAGGGATAAGACTTGTGCCAGAAAAGGGTCGTTAAAAATTGCTCCCAAAATAAATGAGATAATCTACATTTGTTTATTTAAGTTGACTTTAAAGTTTATCAATCCTAGAAGTGTAATTATGCTTTGTAGCTGAAATAAACAGACCAATCTACCAGAGCATCTAGACTGGGACTATTTTACTGTATGAGATGATAATGAATAAAATTATTTTGGAAAAATTACCTTTTTTTATTCACTGAGTGAAATTCATTCCTCTGCAGAGGGCCAACAAGATCCTTGAAGAACATATCACTTCATTTCTAGAGCTCCAGTAAGAGGTACATGAATGGGTCATGTTGAACATACGCTTTTTTTTTGGCTCTTTCTGAAGCAAACAGCTACTACAGGGTTGCCTCTCAGATTGTTTTTGAGAGTGAGAATACATGCATGAGTAAGGGCTGCCAGAACAGGCTGACATTTTGAAGAACCTAATGGTGGCAAAATTGGTGTTCTGAAATCAGAAAGTTAGTTCAGCCAAGTAGGGTTTTGCCATCTTTCTTTTCTGTCTAATGAATTCCCATTCTCTGGGGCATGTCTGCGAGAACGGGATATGACTAAGTGAGATGCTGGATTCAGCACACTGATAGGTCTCATCACTTCCAAGAAGAGTGGTTGCCGAAGGGCATGATTTAGGGCTGTCCTTTATGCCTGCTTCCTGTATCCTTATTGGTCTATGCCAAGTGCTGAATAATCTGGCTGTGAGCAGTGAAACTATATTTTTACAGCTTTCATTTTATTTCCCAATATGCTTCTGTCATATGCTCTTGTGGCCTTAACTGAAAAAACTTGGTAGAACACACAAACGTTGCAGTGTGTCCTGGGAATGGACAGCTTCAGAGGTTTTGAACTGGGAGGGATTGGGATTAGGAACTGCACACCTTTTACTGAGAATGCAAGGCAATAAAAAAAAAAGAAGTACAATTAAGGTGGACCCCCTTAACATGAGCACTTTCTATGATCTCTGTTGCTGCTGGGTGACACAGGTAAAGAGGCAGAAGTAAGTCTTACCATCCTTTAAGGTTACCAACCTTTAAGGTTACCAGCCTTTAAGGTTAAAAYTAACTTTTGCTTATAGAGCAAATTACTAGCCAGTGAAGACAGACGAGTACAAGAAAAACATGTTCCCTACAGAGGAATACCTCTTAACAAGCAGATGGACCCACTGTGTAGCACTGCACTTTTTTAGTGGTCTTAAGAGTGAGTTACGGCAAGCCTATCTCTGAGGCAGAAAGGCAGCGACAGTGAATTGTAGATAGAGAGGGTTCTATCAGGGGCGTACCTGGCACAAGGTGTTCCTCTCTCCTAGCTGGAATAACTCTACATTTCAGTTCACACATATGATTTTGAGCATTTATCCTTTATCTCAGTCTGTAATACTTCTGCATTTTCTCCATCGTTTGTCGGAGTTGCCTGTGTTGTCCATGAGTAACACGCCTGGGCTGGCAAACTGAGTGCCCTTCCAGGGAACCATTCCCAGCCATCTTTCCTGGACCAACTGTCTGATCTTCCCAAAATCTCCTTGCTGTTCCCATAAGCTAGGGCTTAAAAATACTCATAAGGAAATACTGAAATTTTGGGCTTGTTGTGATAGCCAAGTCTTTTCTGCTGGCACTCCCAAGAGATTTTTTTCTCCTTTAGACAGCCATATGATATCAGCATAGCATACCATCTAGCTGCATGTACTGATTTTTGCCAAAGGAAACACTGAGTTGAGCTTCACCCACCCAAAGGAATCACAGAGTCCGAGCACTTTATCAGCCATCCAACAAAGAAATCAAAGCCTTGAGAGATGGAAAAAACTATTGGTCATCTAATCTCTTTTTCTGTTTTTGCTGGTATTGTTGCCAGGGAGATATTGTATTAAAAGGAGTGGTCCCCATATTCACTTTGCTTATAAGCTGCTTCATTGTAAAAACAGCATTTAAAAATAAAGTTTAAAAATACTTGTGGACTGAAAGTGTCATTGTTTAGCCAAACTCAAATAATTTAATACTTTCAATATTCCTTGTAAATGATCCCTTTAGTTTTTTCTGTGTTTCTCTAAATTCCTTCCAGGTTTCTCTACCAAAATTCATATGGCAGAAACGTCTATTCAGACTAGTATGTCATTTTTTTCTAAATCAAACTTGGGCTAGTTTAAAGAGAATGCTGTAACACAGTTCATGCCCTTTACACGTTTTCTCTTCTTTGGTCCCTCTAAAAGCTTCCAGGACAGACTCCCTCTGTTTTCCCTTTTGTGGAAATGGGAGCTGGATATAAATTCAGATAACTTCTTTTCCATGTTCTTTTTCCTTGGGACACATGTGTTTGCTGATGCATATGCTTCTAAATTCAAAATAAACTCAGTGCAAATTTTCAACAAGATTAACATGAACATTGGCTTCTTCTGTTAACATTCCCAAATTCCAGGAGTGGACAGAAGATCCAGAAATCTGTGGATAATATTTGGGATTAATTTTTAGTCTTCTGTCTGAAGAAAAGATTTGGGAGGAAGGCAGGAGATCCTGGAAGAGAAATAGTCCTGCCTTATCGGAGAAAAGGGGAGCTCCCTTCCTGAGTAGGGTTTAGCCGTATGCCATAGTCCTGTGATCCCATCTCCTTCCCAATGGCCTAAGTCCTTCAGAACTTCCCTGGGAAGCTTCTACAGACTGTCTTAAACATCTTCTCTTGGACATAGTAGGGAGACAGCAAAGCTTGAGAGAACATCCATTCTTTTGAGAATTAAATGCCTCTCCAAGATGCTTGTGGGCTGACATGGTTCCTCGCTACACACATTATAATTGTTATTTTGTCATCAGTTTCCTGCAGTTTGTAAGCGATCCTGTGATGCATGATTTGTATTTTGTTTCCAGTTCATCAAGAGTTTTGCCTTCAGTGATAGGGTAAGTGTTATTTGTTTCAGCTGATATTTGTAACTCCTTGTACAAATCAGTTGGCTGGTAATACAGGAAAACCAAAGATTTTATATAGCTTTTCATAATAAAGAAATAAATGAATAAAGTTGTGACAGGGTCTATCTTGATTGCTTTTCCTGACAGCTGCTTCTAGCACACGGAGTTATAGCATACACTATTAAGGCCTGTGCCGTTGGGCAGTGGCTGTAAAGAGTATAGTGTAGTTAGGAAAAATTCCAGCCCACTTGGTTACTGTATAGTCCAACTCTAGAGCTAGTGTGACAAGAAGCTCTAGGGCACAGTTTCTAACTTCAGATTTCTGCTTCTGCCAAAGCTGCTGAGAGTGCTGGAGTGAATTTACCAAGGGGAAAGGATTGTATGGGTGGTAGGCACTTGGTCCGGCACATACTCTGAGTCTTGAGAGAATTTAGTGACTTCATCTAGCCTTGAAGAAAATTGGTATCCCAACAGACTAAATGCTAGCTGCACAGAAACATCTGGTTTTGGAACACCATGACTTCAAAATTTTTGCAGAGGCATCTGGAGTGAGATTTAACTCTGCCTCGTCATACATGAATTCTTCTAAGCCACTTTGCCCAATCTGGAGCCAAAATCCTGTTAGAAATAGAACATGATCCCATTGATTTAATGAGTTTGTTACCTGATCAAATATGCAAATATGAGTGTAAGGTTTTCTAGATTACTACTGCATACAGAGGAAAATTCAGTAATGTCCTAAAAGTGTCACCAGCTGTTATCTGTATTGTGGATATTGTAGAAAATAAAGTGGATTGATTTCCATTGATGATGTTCACATTGCCTTCTCTTTCATGATTTTTGAACATTCATGTGAATGATTGACAAGGAAATTTATAGAAACCTTGAGCACCCTGCATTAGTATTCATATATATTTGTATTTATGAGCATTTGTACTATAAACATATCTTTCTGCCACATTGAAAAGGTCTCTTGATTAGTTATGCAATATACAAAACAGCTAGAACTTTTATGGTGATGTGCAAACATCACTTAGATATAAAATTGCAGAAAAGGAGTCCCATTGTGTATTTCAGTGATTGGCTGTTTAACGCCCGCCTTATGAATAAAGCTAGATGCTGTCATTTGGTCTATTGGAATAATTACAAATAACAAGAAATGTAACAGTGTAACCAGACTTTGGCTAATTTACAAGCAAAAAAAAAAAAAAAAGATTTGTTTGAATAAACGTTAGCTAAACAGTAATTTGACCACGTTACGTAATCTGTAATAGGT
This sequence comes from Apteryx rowi, assembly GCF_003343035.1. Classification (NCBI taxonomy): domain Eukaryota; kingdom Metazoa; phylum Chordata; class Aves; order Apterygiformes; family Apterygidae; genus Apteryx; species Apteryx rowi. The sequence continues at coordinate 871,315 of NW_020447475.1, read as the reverse complement.
GAGACTGGGTTAAAGGTCCCATAACTAGTGCAGTAAACGTGACAAGGGCCGTACTGGGCATCCTGTGGCAGTCTTGGTGGAAGAGATTAGGGTGTGTAAAGTATAAAGGACGTCATAAGATCTAGGAATGGAAAATCATCTCCTGTATTTCTAACCGGATTGTCGGTGACTGCTTGCTGTGCCCTCCCACTGCAGCAGTAATTTCAAGGAAACAGAAATTCAGAACTAAATGGGTCGTGATGTAGCCATCATTACAGTGATTTGAATGTAGATATCTTTGTTCTTAGAAAAGTGTGAAACTTAAGTTCCACTGATGGATGGTACTGTTTATCCCTAATATCTATTGGCGTTGGTGAATGATGGTTCTTGAACAAACAGAAATCTAAATGAAAGCCAAAATACTGCAACAGCTGCAACAGTAAGAAGTGGGAGCTGGTGAGGGGAGGAAATCGTAGGTGGATGCAGCAGAGCGCATGATACACTCAGGGCTGATACTCAGGCTTCGATATATGAAGTCTGTGTATGGAGGAGCGTAGGTGCACCGTAACTGTATTATAGCATGGACATGCTGTAAACATAGGAGCTAAGCAACTTCTACTTAGTAAAGAAGACTGAAATGTTTAGTAAACATGTAGCTATTTGCTTTTTTATTTAAGGAAAGGAAAAGCCACCTTCCTTCAGACTGCTTACCAGCTGCACACAGCTTGATTTTCCTGTAAGGCAGTGGAAGAAAAGACAAGGAGGAGGGAGGGAGGGGGAACAGCAAAGGAAAACAGGTCTGGGCTCTGATCCGCTTCCTTTCGTTTGGTTGCTCTGCTCTTTAATCTCGGCAGCAGCTCACGTAGGTGTTAACAAGACTGGCAACTGCAGTCGGTGTGTCATGCTCGCTGACACCTGCCTGTCCTTCAGTACCAATGCCAGGCAATTATAAATAGCTGTAAAGGTCTTCTAGTTCATAAAAATTTCCAGAAACATTTGCTTCAGTATAGCCTTTCAGCTTAAATACAGCGCAGACAGCAGGCTAGGTATGCGAAATCCATGGCTACAGAAGTATGTTTTAAAGTCTCTAGGCCACAAGTCTGCCTCTTTTGCCAAGAGAGGAAAATTTGTATAAACTGGAAACAGAAATAAAAGGATGTCAGGGACAAACCAGGAGAAAGGAAAAGAGGAGACAAAGAAATACAGGCAGAAAAAGAAACATATATTGAATAAAAAAGTAAGTAATAAGAAGTAATTCACTGATATGATATTTATGGTAATTATTATTTAATAATCATTTATAACAATCATTTTTATAGATATTATTGTAGCTTCCCATAATCCTGTGCGGTAGGCACTATACAGATACGGAAGAAAAGACCATGTAGATCCATGATCCTAACAGCTTTGAACCTAAGTAGAATTAACAAGCCTATTGCCTCATAAGGAGGCATGGACATTAATGGAAGCTGAAAGCAGAAGATATATTGTCTATGAGCTTGCTAAGTATTTTCCGCAATACCTTCGTAAACTATTGTATTTGTCAGCCCAGCTTTCATAACATTAAAAAAAATTTGTGTACTGCACCATGAGAGTTTGTCAAAATATTGCCTCTCATCCATATCAGCCGGTGTGTTGAACAAGTGTGAGGTCTCTTTGTCATATAGACAATCTACTTGCTTTCCTATTTTTGAAAAAATACGTGCCCTCTTCCTCATGTAACATAATTTCTCTCGTTCARTTCCACTCAATTTTTGTTCAGTTTCACGCTGATTCAATTTTTGTGACTCAAAATATTTTCATTTGAGTAATTTGATTATGACTCACGTTAATGCAATTTGGGGCATTTGAAATACATGTAAGAGTGATAGTTTTTAATGTAAAGTCTAAATGAAAACTCTGAAATTTTCTGTGAACAAAAAGAAGCTGGCAGCGTTTTAGGAAGACTATACTTTTTCTGAAAACCATGTTTGTCAGAAATAGTTAAACAAAGTTCTAAAACATTTGCTGACGAGATAGCTCTAGTTCTAGCAAATAAATGAAAAGGTATTGCCAGGATGCATAAAAATCAGTAGCCTAGCTTATTTGACTTTTACATTTTCTTCTGTATTATCAGTCCAAACAATAACCAAAATGTCATCTTTAGTAAATCAGAATTCTACTGGCAATAAAACAAATTCCTTGTAAAAAAGCTTAATGGAACAGCAATTTAGAAGAAAAATGTGTAATTTTTATGTGGTTAATGTTTAACAGAAAAATATATGCATAGACTATTTTAATTATGTTTACCGGATACAATTCGGAACACAAACTTTTGGTCATGTCTGATGAGTGATTTGTCCTGCTTAGCTGATTATAATTATTATGAAGCAATATAATATTCTGTAGTTCTGGGTACCTTTGTAGCTTGTAGTTTGCAGTATTTTTGTAGTTTTGTGTTTTTTGTTGCTCCAGTTCAGCACCGATGAGACAAGTAACCACATCACAGAAGCAATTATAATAAATACTATTGTGACCAGAAGCATCAGGACAGAGACCGAGGGTCAAAGGAGCAGAAGGCAGCAGAGCTCTGAAGGACCTCAAGTATATTGGCTGAGTCACATCAAAAAGCCTGTGCTCTCTTCCATATGGTGCTTATTCAGGAACATTCAAATGGTGACTTTCACTTATAAAAAAGAAAGGGGAGAAGCTTCTCTGATGCATCCCCTTTGTATTCTTGKTTTTTTTTTTTTAATAAAAGGTATTTTCCCCTTTAGAACAAGTTAAGTATGGATGGAGAAGCACCTTATCACCAACCAATAAGGAGTTTGCCTTGCAGAAGGAGTAAAAAATAACTCCTCAGAGTGGTTCAAGCCAGTGGCTTTCTTGATTGTTTTTACACTTCAGCTCAACTTTCAGCCACAGACATGAGAAAGGAGGTATTTGGGTGTTCATCTGTGTGTGTTCATAGTGAGTAAGCTTAATACTATTTCACTCAGATGTTTCTGTAATTGTGATATGAGTGGAAAGTTCATAATGTTCATTAGGCCTCAAAGATATTGAAAGTATGGTGCATAGCTTAATCTGAACAACCCACCAACTGAAGTATTGACCTTCTATAACACCACCAGATCTCATTCAAGAGACTATTAGATTTTGCTGAATATAGTCCTTAGTGGTTTCTTTTGTCTTTAATACCTAGAAAGCAAGCTTTGGGTACGTTAAATATAAATTAGAGAAGAAGAATAAGACAAGGAAGAAAACAGTGCAGGCAAAACCTGAAGACCCCAGTCTAGATTTCAACTGGTTATAATACTAGGAAGTTGCCTTTTGTTTAGTAAAGGCATCTTGTTTCATCACCAATACAAGATGAACTTAAACTTGGAGACAAAGAGAAGATATTAGATTGTATAGTATTCTAGTCCTAACATTTACATCCCAAAGCAAGGCAAGGTTTGTCTGTAAAATTTGTATTATTTGTTGAACGAAAGCTCTGTTCAGATTGTGGTAGGTATCACAAATCTACTTCCAAGCGTGCTCTTATATCTTTTGTAATTTAGGTGCTTTTTCTGCTGCTTTTAATGCCATCAACAAGAAAAGGCATTTCTTTATGCTTGCTTTTGTTACAATATGGTGAAGAACAAGGTCTGGTGTGGTAAATAAGGGCTAGGTGTTAGGGCAGAAACCCTGGTAACCTGTCTCCATCTCCCTGTGCCTAGCAGAGTGGGTTAGGACATTCACGTCAATGTGGCTTTGTTTAAACACAGGCAATGATCAAAAAAGAGATTCTCCTGAGTCCCAGACTTGGTAGTGCCTGGGCTGTCTAAGAACTACAGGAATATGAGACAGGATTCCCCACAAAGATTTGTTTTATTCGTATTACTTTTCATTCAGTTTTTGTGTGATAATATTGAGTAATTACAGAACCAGTGTCTCAGTTCCATTCTGTAAGCCCAGTTTCCAATTCTGCATTGAGCAGAGCCCAACAAATACTGTTTTTTTTTGTTCCTGGTAAAAATATGCTGTTTCCCCCACAAAGAATGTGATAACTTGAGCGTTTTGACAGCTTTTTAAAATGGCACTGCTTGATTTCATCACAACAGAAAATCTTCCTGTGAAATCAAAGAACCTGCTTTTCAAGTAGGATAAACTTGATGAAGCTGTATTGGCATAAAATTGAACTATCTTTATTTTAAAGTAGCCTGCTTTTAACAACTGCCTGTTTTCAATAGTCCCAACAGCAAAAAATGCAAACACACCATATTTGAGACTGCTTCTGTAGTATGCAGTTATTGAGGGAAATATTTTTCTCTTTAATGATATTAATTTCTACTTTTTCCTATATGATTTCCAAAATCCAGAATTGTCTGGTTTAAAGACCATTGGTTTTAAGGCCCTCACAAAATAGGGAAAATTAACCATAATTTTTCACAGCCTATTTTTTGATTTCTACTTTTCAGATTTTAACTTTATCCAAATAGATTATCTGTCCCAGAGTGCTTTCATTCAAGCACCATCATGCAGGAAGAATGGTTAAAGTGTTATTACATCTTACTGTGAATGTTTTGATTATCCAAATCTCACTCTAAGTTAGAAAGCTGCTGGAAAATTGTAGAAATTAAAATCCTCTTAGCTGTCCTGTGGATTTAATGCTGCTTCCGATGAAGTCAGTACTGGTTCTGCTGAGGGCTTCAGCCAGCACATCCAGAGATAGCCCAGCCTGTGGATTGTAACACCTTGGTCACCCACCACAAGGAGAAATCCACAGGAAAGGGAGAGACAGACTCTTGTGAAAGCAAAAGGCTGAGATACTTAAGCCTAGAGGAAGATGGAGGAGGAAAGTAAGGAAAAGGGAGGTAAAAATAGGGGAGGACAAAAATAATGGCTGTGAGGAGAATTAGCCTAGTTCATTAATTGTTTTGCTTATGTGCAAATATTGGACGCAGCTGGGAAGTCCTTTCCTGGAGTCAGCTGGAAAACTAACTCCAGYGCAGGGCTCCAGCATGTCCCTGGGCTGGCTGACTTGCTTCAGCGTGAGCCAAACCACTGAAGCGTAGATAAGGGAAAGAGATGGAGATGCCAAATATTGGGATGCAGCTGTCTGAGTTTTCCATATAAAAGTCAGCAAAATAGAGGTTTACATATTTTTTAAAATTCAATCCAATTTCCAAACGAAGGTCATAGAATTAAAACAAAAATATCCCCAAACATTTACAAATAATGACTGGATTGGTCTTAGAGGCTGCTTCTTATCTGAGACATGGCTACTCAGGGCTATTTGCTCATCTGGGGGAAATCAGCCTCTCTCCCCACCAACAGCAGAGAGCACAGTTCATGCTCTGCAAGCACATCTTTGTTAATTAATTTATTGATTAAGTTTATTAATCTTTTTGTCATTTCTTTCCTTCTCAGGATTCATCCATTTTCTAATTCTCTGATTAACTTTATGATCTCTCTTCACATTTTCACATCTCTTTCCTAACTGAGATCTCAGTCATTTCATGAGATTTTATTCAAAAATACTGCTTTTCTGAACTCTTTGACTTTCTGCTTTTTCTGCTTCGTAACTGTCCTGCCTCCACTCCCACAACTGTACTTTTTCCATTGGCTATTGATGCTAATAGAAAAAGAAATTTCATCAAATTCAGCAGTTTGTGGGCAGACATGCTTTCTAGGGTAAATAACAGCAGGTAGGAAGCACTTGTGAAGAGCAGAACTATTAAACCAAGGGTACAATCTTGCCTTTTCCAGACTTGCTCTGAAAATCACCTAAATTCTTGGCACCTTGATCTTCTCCATCTCTCATACTAATGATGGTACTCACCAATATAGAGCAATTAGGGTCATACAAATAAGAAGAGTTATATAACTTGTGGGCAATATTATTCCTCCCCAGGGTAGTCCCAGAGTATGGACTAGAATAGGAAACTCTTAGTTTCTCAACTTTTATGTGCACCATAGAAAGCTTTTTATATATTGTTGTCCTGTATTGCATTTCAGGTTAGCATCATTACACAGCACTTAGCTGAAGTCCTGCAACAAAAACTTTAGTGTCCCTCCAAAACTTTAAGAGTCTTTAGGGGAAAGCAGCTTGAAATCTGTGAGGGGAAGGGAATGAGGAGTAATGGTGACAAATGTCTCAGGATATTATCAGGCAGCAAATTAGGCAGAACATGAAGAYAGAAAAGGGCTGTTAGTGGTTTAGAGGCAAGGTATGCAGCAACATTGTTTAAGAAATCAAGGAGGTACTGTTTTCTCTATGGAGGTGATGGTGGTACAGAGGTGTATCACACTTTAGGTTTCAGAGCTGTGCAGAGCTCCCTGAGCTACCTCCAGGAGCTGGAAGGAGTCGATCCCTGGATTAATTCAATTTTCAATCTGCTGGGACCTTCCATGTCATCCTAGTACCATCGCAGTGTTTTCCTCAGCAGGCAAATGAACTCAGTATGACAAGAAAGCCCCTCACGGACCTTTGGGTGGCCAGCTGTCCAGAGTAAGGGACTATTTTGTAATGACATTATCAGAAGGTGGCAAAGGAAATAAAGCAAGTAGGACCTTCAGGAGAAAATGCCAAAATCCATTTGCTGCTCAAAAGATGTCATTGGAGGAATCAAGGTATCCATTGCAATGCTTTTCCAATAGCATGTCTGGTCAGGGGAAAAATAGGTAAAGTGACTCTCAGCAGGACAGTAAAGTTCTTTTTATTTTCTTTTTTCTTCAGAATAGTTTCTTTCTGTAAGAATGCAAAGTAAAGCCAAAACTCTCTAAGGTATCTTTTCAACAGACTTCCACTCTGYAATGATGGCTCCAATTGCCAAAAATATTTAAAAGGCTTCTAAAAGTCAGACAGTGCAGATATAAAGCCCTTTCTCAGGGCTGAAGAACTAGATTATAGTATTTTTATGGAAACCTTTAGAATAGAACCATAAAAAAGGCAGGGATGAAATCCTGCCTCTTTTTCTGCTAAAGAATTCCTTTCAGGAAGTCCATTGTAAGTTGTATTTAAAGCTATTTTGGCACCTGCCTATAGCATTTATCTAATTTTCCTTTACATTGCTTCTGTCAGTTGAAAAGACTTTCTGATGGCTGAAACTGTACTAGTTTCATCTACTTCTGTGTTAATGCAAAAGCCTAAGTTTTAGAAGACCCTTCCTCAGTTCTTTTGTCRATCTAATTCAAGGATCTTCTGGTCTGTCTGTATTATGTGGATAGAAGATAGTTAAGGTAGGATAATGCTGGTCTCCATTTAGGGCCAGCTTTAGGAGGAACACCTCTGCAGAGGCCTATTTGATAAGGAGGGTAAGAGCATAAATAAGCCAGCATACTGATAGGAAGAGGGAGAGAGTGACCTTATTGCTCCCCTTATTGCCAGACCTAAGCTGTGGGACCAGAAAGTGGATGTCCTTTGGCTTGTGTGCACATCTCAGCCATGCCTTGGCTACATGCTGGAATGAGACCTTTCTCCCCTCAATGACCATTCAATGGCTGAAATGGTCAGGAGACCAGGTCTAACCTGCAGAACTCACCTGACCTGCAACTGAGATGTAGGCTATGAGGTTAATGTTGACTTTACTTTTATTCTACCCTCTTCTGCCTCTCTAGTCTCTTTCTGACTCCATCGCCAACAAACACATAATAATGAAGGGGGATGAAGAGGATATTGAATCTGATGGAAATAAGAGACTGGAAGTCACTGAAGATGAGGATGATTGCAGTTAGGTAAGGGTGAAGATGAAGACTTCACTTCTGGGATGTTGTTGTAAAAGTCCAGCATATGCTTAAGCAATTTACTTATGCTGGCCTATTTAGAGGTTCTTTTTTATATGAATGGTAGAAATATTCCTATCAAATCTGTTTCTTTGTGCTAGTTTTTGTCTGTATGAATTAACTTGGTGTAAAAACAGTGGAAGGCGCACCTTTGGCAAAAGATTAAAAGAAATGAAAGGTGATTCTACTTTGTTAAAATTGATCCCTTAAAAGACTTTCAAAGGAGATATCAAAGCTTGATGAAAGTCAAGCTTTGATTAGATAAATCACGATAGCCAGATAAGACATGTCATAAGTCAGACATTATTGTTTTAAAGCTGTTTTTTAAAAAATTCAACGAGGAGTCAACCCTAAACATTACAGTATTAACACAATAACTATAAAATTACAGCTATATGAGAATGTCACATTTTACTATTATGTCTGTTGTCTGACATTTTAATACATATACACAGAATAGATAGTTAACTAGACTACACATTCTCATTAACAATTCTATAGAAAAGAACCAGACTTTAGKATTACAGTGTCAACTGTTTAAAAAAAGTTTAAACAGTTTACAACTGTTTAAAAAAAAAGTGGGTTTTCATCACAGAAGGCAACTTACTCATTCATAGAAGAGGCTCTTCAAGTTTGATCCCAATCAGAAAAGGAAGAAGCTGGTTGTAAACATGYGAGCATGGCAAGGAGCTGGTGACCTCACTGCTATTAGGAAAAGGAGAGGCTTCCTGAAAGTAGGACTCAGTAAACTAAGCATTTGTAGAGAAGATCTCATGAAGACACAATCCAAAGGAAAGGGAGTTAAGGAGATACAGCAGTTCCTCAATGAAACCATCATATAACCATAGAAGGAGAGCTATCAGAAGATGACACCAAGAAGACTGAAGTGTTTAATAAGTTTTCTGAATCTATCATAGCTAAAGAGATAATCTGGTAACTAACTCAATACCTTTAAAAATGAGTAAGGCCTCAATCTAGAACAAACTAAAAACAAGTCAGAGAATCCTTAGGTGGTCTTTAAGAACAAATCAAAATAGGTATTTATTCCCTCAGCCCTTTTGTCCTTGTGCTCAGACACTGCCTTCCTTACAAGCTGATCATATTTTTGAAGTTGTAACCAAAGAAAGAATTTCTCATTCATTGCAATAAATTCTTAAATGAGTGGGTTAGATTAAGTGTGGGAATCTTCTCAAGGGGATGTGACCCCACCTCCAAGTACTCTATCTCCAGTTATCCCACCTCCAGTCCCTAAGTCTGTCTCTTCAGCTCAGAGCACTGATCCCTGCTCTCAGCTCTTGCAGTCTCTGCTTCTCTCCCCAGTTTTGGCCAAAATGCCGTCTGTTGAATAACTTCATGCTGAATGCCATAAATTTTATTCAGTGTTGGATGGAAGCAAAGAGAGTATATTCTTTTGAAGAATTTCATGCTAGACTTGTCTGTTCTGTGTATTGTGATAGATGACACAGCCAATGCTTGCTTAAAGGCATGTTTATGAGAATTCTGATCACATCAACATGCTAATTGAATTCAAAGGATGTTTTTGCTCACTGCTTCTTACATTCCATCCCATAAGCTGGAAGGAGCAAGACAGGGACAATTTMTTCTGTTTGTACAACTCTGAGCTTGCATACATTATATATCATGCATAACCAATAACTTTTAAAGCCTAGTACCTCCAACTTGATTTCTAATCTAGAATTTTCTCATTTGTTTTACATGCAATGTTCTAAAACCTAACATACCCAAAAGATCAGTTGTGCCTTCTTCTATCCTGTCGGAAAGACATCTCTCTAGCAAAAACTATGCTTAAAGATGTGTTGCTGATAATATGATTCTAACATTATTGCTTGAATATTATTAGTAGAAAATATTGTTTTCCTGAGACACCTGTTTGTGGAAGAATATTACTTTGAATGTACAGATACTTCCCCAAAACAATTGCATTCCACAATGATTATAAAATTTTGATACCAAAATTTATGATAGTGAAATAGCAATCTTCATGATGAAGACACGTGTAATTAAAGATTCTAAGGATGCATATTTTATCTAATTCTATACCGCTAAACTATTTAATGATATTAGACATGACCTTTTTCTGGGATAAATTTTTTATTTATTATAATCTATTGTTTAACAAATTCTAGTACGTGAGAAATCCAATGTAAAACAGCATTGCTTCAARAATTGAATCAAAATTAGTCCCCGCTATAAGTTTGTATTTTAGTTTGAATAGTTAGTCTTTAGATATGCATAATCCATAAATASAAGGGGGGGGTACAAGTTGCTTGCAATGTAAGGTAATAGTGGCCAATGCACATGAGGTGCTTTTGGTGAGGTCCAAAACCACAAGGAGGTAATGTACAGGTTGCAAATTCAGTTGCAAAGTGTTGAAAGCAAACTTTTCTCTACTGACTTTCTCTAGACAAACTGTACAAGACAAAGAAATATAATAGCTACAATCTTGTTTTGTAGTTCTGTGACTAATCTGTATTGTCTTAGGTTTCATTCCCCTGTTTTTATTTCAAAGATATTGATTAAAAGATTGAAAGAAAAAGGGAATAAATCTTGAACTAAGATAAAACAAAAGATGATTATACTGTCTTGTAAGTCTTTTTTTTTCTGATTCTGGTTTTAACATTTCTTCCTGATGTTCTGACTAGCAAAATGACACCACCAGTTTGAAGAGAGACAAACTCATTCCATTATGACACAGCAGCTATGACAACCTCTTTTATTGTTGCTTAATGGGATATTCAAGARCAGCTCACAAATATTTCTGGTTTTGTTGTTTCAGGGGCATGAAAACAGCAGCTTCAACTGTGTTAAAATATTATTCAGAACAGCTTAATATTCTGGGAGCATTTCTTGGCATCAGTATGCTTGCCCATATTTGTAGCGATGAATTGTCCACTCATTTTTTAAAAAGTTAGTTTAGAAAATCTTTAATATAGTCAAGAAAATTATAGTCAATAAAGCAAAAGGGCAGTTTAACTGGATGTGGAGCCTGCATAGTGGTGAATGGTTAAATTTTGGTTTCTCATTCACAAAAAATCACAAAATAGTCCAGCTCATCATGACCTGTGGTTTCCATTTGGAATGACTGTGTGTATGATTACCCACTTTGATATGAAATGGCTCCTGAACAATTTTTGTGAAAGTGCTGCCAAATCATAAAAATCACCATAATAAATGACACACTTATCAGTAATTTTCAGCAGTCAGAAGAAAGAATTTGCTGGACACAGTAGGTGAAATTTGGKTTTGGAAATAGAGTTTAAAAAGACTAGGCAAAAGTATTATCTCTTCTTTCAAACATACAGTTCAGGGGAAAATGTAATAAATCACAGGATCATAGGAAAATTTAGGTTGGAAGGGGCCTCTGGAGCTCTCTAGCCCAGTCTCCTGCTCAAAGCAGGGTCAACAGGAGATCAGAGCAGGTTGCTCAGGGATTTATCCAGTGGGGCTTGAAACACTCCCAGCATGGAGACTGCGCAACCTCCCTGGGCAACCTGCTCCATTGCCTGACTGTCTTCATGGGGAAAAAAGTTTTTCCTTATATCCTGTCTGAACCTCTCCTCTTTAACTTATGTCCATTGTTTCTTGTCCTCCAACYAGGCACCACCACTGGCTCCATCATGGCAGCCTCCTCATATGTACCAGGGGCTGCTCTTAGGTCCCCACTGAAGCTGCTTCTTCTCCAGGCTGAGCCAGTGCAGTTCCCCCATTCCCTCCTCACAGGGCAAGTGCTCCAGCCCAGACCATCTTGGTGGTCCTCAGCTGAACTTGCTTCAGTTTATCAATGTGTTCTTGTACTGCAAACGTGTTCTGTCTGCTCCAGTTTATCAATGTGTTCTTGTACTCCAAAACTGGATGTCAATAATATATTTCAATAATATACTTCAGTCTCAGAAAATGATTTCCATTTTCATCTTTCTGACTGCAGAAGAGCAGCTCGTGAAGTCACCTTCTGAACTTTCATAACACAGTTCAGATTGGTTGAAGGTTGAAGACTGAGTACCACAGACTTTGAATGTAGTAAACTCTTGGTCTAGAGTAATGATTTTCTCTTATCCCCATGCAGATTTTTCTTTTCCAGTCCTTACACTCACACTGATCCTTTTAGACCTATATGATAAATCAAAATCAGTTCAGATTTCTGTCTACCAGTAGTACTGCAGGCCTCACTTTTCATTCAGCCACGTCTCTGATCCAAATTTTGGTCTTGCTCTGCAACAGCTAACATTTAGAAAGAGAGATACAGCATTAACAAAGCAATATTGCTTTGCTTCCAGAACACATGTGGGGGAATAGGACCTTTATTCTGTTGCGAGAACTCAGTGTTCGGAATCCTAATGCTGGCCTGATTTGACAGCTTTCACTGTCATTGCAGGTAGTGGAGGGTAGGAGGAAAGAAAATTAGTTTGAGGAGTTATTCAGTCAGAAGTACTTGAGGCTCTTAAGAAAAAAACCCAACAGTAGAAGGAACATTTTCATGACTGTCTCAGAACAAAAGTATTGTCCACATTTGTCTACATTTTAGGTGCTGTGCTTCCAAAACACGTTTATTTCAGAGGTAGAAAACTGACTGAAAATAGTGCTACACTAGTGTGAAGGCAACACTAGTGTGATAAGCAACCACTTTTGCAGTTCTACACAAGCGGAACCTGAACCTATTCATATTCCCCCATGGCTACCAGAATTAATGTTTTGTTACTTGCTATTTTTTGAATACAAGCTAGACATAGAAGTACCCCATGGAAAGCTCCCTGTATGCTCAAGAGGCTGGTGACTGAGTGAACAGCACTTTTTTCACTTAGTCGTGCTGCCAGCAGCTCTACAATAGAGAGATTTCTTTTCTTGGCCCCCATAAGAGTCATTTTGCTCTGTATGTGGTTTAACCTGCAGAACTGACATGACTTTGATGTATTTATAGTCATAGAAGTGGAACAGAAATTCTTTGAAACAGGAAAGAGAATATTATTTCATACTGAGATTCACATTAAAGAAAGTCTGAAATACTTCGTATTCCACCGGGCCTTGCAGCTAAACCCTTCACCCCAAACTAAACTCTGGCCCTGATGAAGTAAGTTGCAAAATCCTAATGACTTGGATGGGGCCAGGATTTCACCTCCTATCTCTATGTATAGCAATGATAATCTTTGCATGAGTGGGAAAAGTGGCTCTTATTCTTAAAAAGCTCTGGAAGAACAGCTTTCTAAATATGCCAGCAGCTTTCAGTCATTACACTTTTATTAGCACAGTGGTACAAGTGTAAAAAAATCCCCTGGAAACTGGCTATAACTAGGGATTTAAATCTGAACTTTCTTACATTTACAGAGTTTTTTGGAGCTTGGATCCAAACTTGGATTCCCATACAGCAACTAAGATTTCCATTTTGATTTGATATCATATGCCAGAGAGAGGCTAGAATGAAGTGTGTGGTGTATTGAGGAGACGATTCAGGATTGCCGTCCTCTAGAGTTAAATATTATCATGGTCCATTCATGAAAAACCACCCTGGGAGTGAGGCTGCCACTTGTGCGGCGGCCCTGAACTTCCAGGGGGAGGGGGATGGATCTGCTGGCTCTCTTCCAGCTTGTGCACTCTGGTTTTCCAGCCTGGAAGCAAGGTATGAGGGAATGGCTGTGCATGCCCAGGTTTGTCCTGACACAGAGTGAAGTCGTGGCCAGGCTGAACGCATGGCCTCAGCGAGTGAATCCTGAGTCGAGTGAGGCAGACAGTCTAGGAGTACAAACCCATTTTACCTGAGTTCAGGTCACATCTGTAGAATTAAGAAATAGAGAACAGACTGCAACAAAATGATTTTCGGAATCTGTTTCATATGTGGCTGCAGTCTCATCACAGCCCTTTATGAGACTTTGGCACTGCAGGAGCATATCCTGAGCCTAGTGGCTGGATCTTTGCCTAAATCTAGTCTAGAGTTGGGTCAAAACACTGCCYCCTTGACCCTGCTCCATACACCTGGCTTCAGTGGTGAAGGTACCCAAACAGTAAAATGAAAGGACTAGGGAACAGAAATGTCAGCCCTTCTTGGGAAATAAGTGCCTAACAGTCTATAAGAGGTTAGTATTATTTTAATTTCAACAGTCATTGATGGATTTTCCCTTTTAGTGTTAAGAAGTGAATATAGGCATTTCCCAATTCCCTTTACCTGTTGAAAGAACCAAGAGGATGATATAGAAAGCTCAGGAGTACTAGATTCCAGAGCAGTAGTTAAATATTCTGGTTATAGTTACGTTCTTGCATACTCTTTCAGCAGGACAACCTATCCCCCAAAACTGTGACCAGTGGAAGCACAAGAGAAAGAGCTTCCTGCCCAGTGTGCACCTTGCCTCCTGACCTACTTAGGTAAAGAACAATAGGATGTAGAGTGGCACCCACTTTGAACATGATTTCCCATGGCTGCTCTACCAGCTCCGAAAAAGTCTTCTGTTTGGATATTGTTATTATCCGCTAGAGACTGATAGGAATGTGGAGCCACTCATGGAGAGAGGAAAACATGGTTCTCATTCAGAAAGAATGTGGCTTCATCCACGCACTTCACAGCACAGTTGTATTTGAAGTGGAGCCGCAGGATCCTGTGGCAGTAAAAATCACGGTGATTTATAAGAAAATGTCACTCTGGCTGTCTCCTCTATAAAAGCTTTTTACTACTCTCGTTGAATATAAATCAGAATTATGTGGCCAACAAAATGATGGTTTTGGCAAAATGTTGTGAAGACAAAAAATAAACGGGTTTGAATTGTCTTGGCTTTATTCTGTGGAGAGATATTACTGGAATTTATTGCCTTGCCAAGATCAATATCCCTGTCCTTAAAAATAGGTGTGTGTAACTGTATGTCTAAATTCATATCCAAATTAATTTAAGGATGTTCATTATGAAATTTACCTTCAAACCACAATAACACTGGATCTTACTTGCTTGAAATTAAGCTGACAGAGTTTCAAAATCTTACTCTGGTCATATTGGTAGCATCAGACTTCAAACTTTTGGATGTTTTTTTCTCCTTTCGGGGGAAATGTGATGGGTCTCAGCATATCTGACTCAAGCTTAGCCAGCTTCACCCAGGAGTTCAGGTAGGAGATGAACCTCCCACACTGCACATTAGTTTCATTTCTAAGGAAAAATATATAAAAAGAAACAAATGATCACTGACTCCAGTTGCTTGACACAGTTCAGTGTTTTTCCCTTTGGACTGAAGCAGCTAAGGAAAAGGATGAGCATTAGGGCAAGGTGGAGGAGGCTTGGGAAGGGCAAAGAGAGTGCACTATCTATCTCCACTAAAGATGTGCTGTTAGTGAGGGACTGCCAGCCTGTGACATTTTGGCCACCGGTCACTCAGGGGCTCTGTTGTGCCATCAGTGTGGCAGCGGGGCTGTGGTTGTCCGAACATGGCCATGGAGAGAGGCAGGCTGTGGAGGCTGGTGCGTTCAGCCTGCTCTGGTGTCTGAGCGACTCCCAGCTCGAGCCCTTTCCTGCGTGGAGCAGAGGGATTCATCGGGAACAGGGGACTTCCCTTGCCGTTGTTTATTCCCTGAGTTCTCTGAGCATGGTGGGGCTCAGCCAAGTGAATATCAGGGGGCAAAAGGGTTAGCTTCACCTTCTCTTGCTCTACTGACAGTTATGGCTTGATGTAAATAATGTTTGGAGAAACTCTGTCCTTGTAATATGTATGAGTCTGGGCTAGACGTAGGTGGTAACCCTCACTTCTGGCCTTTATGAATTTATGAGTCCACAAATCCCTCTGTGTACTTAGAAGAACTTTGTTGCTAGTAGCTAAGCACCTGTTTGTACCATCTGCTTGTAATTAATTGTACAGCAATTGGAACAGACAACACTCTCCTCACTGGCAAATTATTCAGCGTATCCAGTTCAGAGTAGTGCCTTGATTAGGGGCACCAGCAGAGATGTACGAACTGCAGAAGAGCTTGGCCACACAATGGATAGGCACTCAACGGACTCCTCTGGCTTGGGCAGCCAGCTCCTGTTTCCTTAGAAGTCCAAGTCTCAAAGAATATTGAGCAACATCTGTGCAGAGGTGTAGAAGGGAGAAATAACGAATYTCTTGATTCTGAATAAATGTCAATAATGTTCTAAAAGTGAGATGATGTGGAGTAGCCCCAGGCTGAGCCTAACTTGCGTTGTCAAGGCTTTCCCTGTCAGAAATGCTCCCTCCRTGTCATAGTATGACATCTTACTGTGATCCACCATTTGCAGGTGTTTTGTTCTTTTTGGATAAGGTGTCATCTAGATCAAATTAGCTGAAGATAGTACTCCACAGTTAGCTAACAAATGGAGTCCTGAGCAAAGAATATTTCAATTTCAAGTCATAAATAAAAATGGATTGCAGGAAAATTTAATCGGAGCATCAGGTTTCAAAATGCTTGAATCGTGCCAAGGCCAGAGTTGATATGAACTTCAGAAGTAGTACATAATATTCAGTATGTGGTAATGAGCCCTAATATACTTCTATTGCACTGTATTTACTGTGCATGAAAAATGCTGCTATATCTCTATGAAGAGTCATTATGACATTCCCAACATACACTGGTCCATTTTGATCACACTGCTGAATATTCAGGATTAAGTGATACAGATTTCTGACTTCTGAATTAAACGTATGTTGAGTGATGTGTTTTATTTCTGCCTCAGTCTTCCCATCTGTGCAATGGACATAAAGTTATCTGCTTTCTTTCTTCAAAGAAGCATTGATAGAACTAAATAATTAATGTTTATTTAGGTTTTTGAAAATGGAAAAGATGAGACAAGCACCAGGTTCATTTATTATTACTGAGCATTTCTTTCCTTACATATATAGTGAAAGATRTTTCCCTTTGCCCCTATTATCAGAAGATTGCAACAGTCCAGAATATTCAGCCAAAGCAGACCCAGATGTTGACTACGCCCACATATTTCTGAAGCTTTTGGTGATAAATATATAGTCTGCACACCTACAGGAATAAGCATGTAATGGTTCACATAAAAAAAGAAGATACAGCAATTTAAATAAAGTGCTGATGAATTGTCTATCTCCCTTTAGCTATTTACTACAAAGATTGATTTAAATCGCTGCTTTTACTTCTTCCTCCATAAAACAATAGGTTTTCATTCCTCTTTCTTCTATCATGCCAATGTGTCAAAAATGTCAATATGATGTCTTTGAGTCATTTCAGTGGTATCAGATATTGAAAGTCCCAAGTGAGGAAGAAATTGGAATGAGAATCTCTTTGAAATTGGAATAATACMATTGGAATGTTAAAATTGTTCAACTCTTGAGGGTTTATAGTTGGCTGCTGTATTTTTCTGAAGACTGCTGTATACATAGTTTATAAGCCAATGCTGCTGGCAGGAGGGGAAGCAGGAATATGGAAAACTACTATAATATGGAGAACTATTATAAGAATTTATTCAATCTTTTCAGAGACAAGTTTACATGATAGTAAGATTAATATGAGCAGCCAAAAATTTCAAATCTTGGTCTATAAAGTCCATCTTTTCAAATAAGAAGACATCTTAAGACAATGACGTCATCGGTTTGGGAGAATCTGTGATTCTTAAACTCTGAAAATCAAAGGGTCTGTTTAGTTACTAATTAACTCCTGGATTTGGGAAGAAAAATGACTAGTTTGACGAGCAGAAGGAATGTACATATGCAGATAAAATAATAAACACACAGATGCCATTGCAGSTCTAGTTTCTTTTCTCTCTTCTAGAGAGCTGTTTGGGATTTTGGGGTAACACATGTGAAGGAGGTTAGAATCCCTCCTCTTCCCCTCTCCTCTTATGAATGGATTTTCTGTAACATTTCTTTTGGTCCAAAATGTCAGATGAAGGATATTTTAGAAGAGTTCCTCTCATCCCTACATCAACATTACACCTAAGCTGGCCAGTCTTGAGACAAGCCTAAAGGCCAGTGTGCTTCCAAGACTGAAAAACTGATACATGTGTCTTTAATTGTCTTTAATTTAATCTGGATTTATGGGACATAGGAAACCTATATACAGGCTGCAGCAATGTATGTATCTTAGTGTTCAGTGCCAGGGGGATTTCCCAAGAAAGACTTATACTCCACTTATACTGTTCAGGGGGTGACTTTTCTGTCTGCTGCTGGTCATGTGATATCACCACAGGGGGAAAGGCATCAATGAAGGGTGCACCAAAGGCTGATGCCCGTTACCTTGAACATACTTGAAAGCACAGCAAACAGCCTGGGACTGTCCCACTTAGAAGCTTCCAATGAATTATCTCGGAAATAACTCCAAAATACTCCTGAGGGCATATACTATGGATGAGTGTTGAGTGTGGGCTAAAGCCCAGCCTTATGACTGCTCCTGCACAACAATAGGGGTGCAGACAACAACATTGCTTATAGGAATGTGGCTACGCACATCCTTAGGTGGTTTGTGCTTAAGGAAATGATAGAAGAAACAATGAGAATGTAGACTGTCAAGAATCATGATGTTTAATACACAGATTTCCATTTATTTACATATTTATTTGTAGAGGTTTAACAGAATTGGGCTTCCTAGCAGATGACATCAGGATCTTCCAGCTGACATTGAGAAGGATGTGAAGACACAAATGGAATAGAAACCAGGGATTTCTGCACAGAGCACTAAGACTGGAAGGAAATYGTCATGATACCCTCCTGTGTCCAGGAATAGAAATGGCTAATAAATACCAACTATTGGTGAGTACCATTTCTTGTTTGAACTTTTAGAGGATCACATAATCATGGTGCTTTGAGCTGTCCTGGCATTCCAGGCAGGACTGGGTAGGGTATACATATGTTCTGCCATTAAAAATAGCCTTATGAAAAAGAAAATAACCTTTTGGAATCTGAACTGAAAGAAAAATACATGGGTTTTGCCATAAGTTGACATAATTTGGCTGTTTTATTAATCTTCATAAATCAAGTCCTGGAAATAGATTAGCAACATGATTCTGCTGGTAAAAGGAGTCTGGCATATGCATGACAAGCACATGATCTACAGACCTGCGTTTTCAGTGCCTTTTTAATTAGACACTCGGCTTTTCATGTCTCCAGTTACATGAGCTACAGCTGGGAGAGGTTCTGCCAGTGCTGGCAGCAAGATGTCGGAAGTGACAGCATGAATTAATTAATTCATTAAATTGTACCTGCAGAAATGCACCAGTACAACCGCACCTAAATCTTTTTTTCACAGCACAGGTGATGGCATTACAAAATGCATTACCTAGTGTGCTCTCAGGCCTGACATGAAAATAGGAGACTGGTGCTGAAAAGATGAAGACATAAAACTCTGCAAAGTCAGATTCTGTCTTTGGGCATAGATCAGGCTAGGAGATGGTCTGTAACTTCACATTCCCAGAGCGTCCCACAGTAGGAGGCATTTTCTCAAGCTCTTATCAGTAGGTAGTGAGCTTTTTCTGCTGTGATGCTGACTTATCTCTATAGAAAAAGCCCTAGAAGCAGAGCTGAGACTGCATCTAATGCCACAGATTTTTTGATCAGCAAACAAGGAGCTGAGAGGAAGGAAAGTGCTGGTTATGCCTCCCTGGCTCTCTCCTCCTTCATTGCATGCTCCTGAGGTTTGGAGGCGCAGTACAAGAAAGTATCTATGTGGTTTATGCCCCTTTATGCCCATGCAGGCTCTCAAAAGGAGGAGCCACAATATAATTCCTGGTGAAAATGCCATCTTAGAGGTATTTGAGATTAGAGCGATGTCTCTTTGGAGAGAGTTCTTGGATGCTGCTGAGACACTTGACTTACCTCTGCCACCAGTTGAAATAGAGTGTGGGGCTGATTTCCTGCCTCTATTTGGGTTTTAAATCCTCTCTGGATCCTGCTAAAATAATCTCTTCCAGAGACAACTTATCTGTAGGTATTACTGTAATACTCCCAAACAGCACATTTTTTTTCTTTCTTATTCTTGGCCTACATGAGGTTGCAAAAAATGGGAGGAATTTTAAAGAAAATTCCCAGAAATGGATGCCAAGAATACTCCACTTTTTGCCCCAAAGCCTGTTTTCCCCAGGTTCAGAGTGAACAAACCAAGCATTGTTTTTTTTCAGTCATATCCTTGGTTTCTTTTTCAGGAACAAAACATGCAGTGATGTGCGGTGTGTAGGCAAGCACTCAGCAGGTAAGGCCACCTCCCTGCTTGCGGGCAGTAGTGAGACAGTGTTTGGATGACGTGGAAGGCTGAACAGACACCCAGGGTAAAACCAGGTGGCTTGTTATTGGGAATTCCCTTGTTTAAGATGTTGGCAGTAAGCTTCTGCAGTGTTTTTTTAATACATATATATAAGCTTTCCACCCGCTACATTTTTTAAAGACTTTCCTGTAACTAGTTCCATCTCCTCCACAGCAAGCCCATGGCCAGAGAACCTGTGTGAGAAATGAATTTAAGTGCTTTTCTATAGCTGCCTCTCCCAGTGGTCCTTGCCAGCTCTGCTCATCCATCACAGCCGTCGTCCCAGGGCAGAAGCCCAGGGATGCTTGGTAATGGCTCCACCAYGGAACAAAATCAGTCCTACCTCAGATTGAAATCCCTGCTGAGGGAGAAACGTCCCTGCACCCATGCGCAAGAGCAGTTTGGTTCCTCTTCCAGCCCTGTCAAGCACCTGGCTTGTTGCTTGGAATTTGTGTACTGAGCACTTAAGCAGAAACCAGGACAAAGTATGAAATATTTGTGATACACGGAGAATGAATAAAGGGTAGGTGAGGAAAGACTGTTAAGAAACCTTCCTCTGGACCACTGGAAAGAAAATGGCAAGAATGAGTGGAGGATTTTCCTACAGCCAGTACCAAAAAGCCATCAGGTGTTTGAAGAAATTAGTGATAAAGGGCTCATTATAGATACTGGAGGAGTTTTAAGAAAATGAACTTGGAAAATTCCAGCTCTTTAATTTTTAGAGTTCACTCCTGCAGGAATGCTTAGGTTTTTATCTCCCTCAGTATTTCAGCAGGTTATATAGTATTTACAGTCAACAGTGGTTTGTGTTCCTTGTAAAGTAGAAAGTGTTTAATTTCTTGAGAAAATTTGTTCTCAGCAAAATAACTCTCTGGGTTTTAAAAAAAATGGATGATGTTTTTCTTTACACGTAGTAAATCGGATTCACTAGGAGCTGCTGACATGTCCTCTTTCCCACCATGTTTTTCAGTTCTGGAGAATCCAGGCCTTGATGCCATTAAAGAGTGGAAAAAACATGCCAGACTTACGGTGTTTGAGATAGTGGCTGATCATTCTTTGTGCCTGGAGCCAAACTCATAGCCTGGAGCAGCCGAGGACCCAGTCCCCGGGTCTGATCCTTGCAAAGAGACTCCCAGACCCATCCAGAGCTCCCTGCAAAGCAGTGGGGCCCTCTGCGGTTGCAAGGTTTGTTGTCAGCTCTGATCTGGATCTCAGACTAGCATTTCAGGCAGTCTRAAACTGCTCAGGGATGTTTATGAGACCAGCACCAATCTACTCAAGAAACTGAAAGCAGTCCTATTCAAAATGGCAGGGAAAGAAAAGGAGTTGCTAGCTATTTTTAAGAAACTTAACCTTAAAAATATCACATTTGTGATTATTCTGTGGAGTTTCTATTCTTCCCCAATAAATATGCTAAGGCTTAATCCATATAAAATATATTTTACCAGAATGTGAGAATGCATGGGAAAGTATAAACCATTTATTGAAGGAAACCTGAACTTCCTGTGAAACGGAAACAATCTGAGAGCAGAACATTAAGATCATTCATTGATTATATTCATTGGCCTTAAACTTCTTATTTATGGACAGTCAGAAAAGATGGGAGAGGTGCTAGACATAACCCAGCCACAGTATATAAATTTCCATTATTGATGCTAAACCCAAGTTATTTTAAAGAGGATTGGTGCCTTTAGCTCACCTTCTGCTTTTAATAAAAATGACATTTTCTTAGAAAAAGTAATAATGACCTCCCTTCATTCCTCCGGATTTTGGATTTTGATGTACACTTCAGTATTGGAGTAGACACAAAGTACAAGGTAAGACTTCCTCTGATTACTTTTATTCCTAGCCATGGTGGTAAAATCATGCTCCTTTTATGTGTGTGTGTGTGTGTGTGTGTGTGTGTATGTATGTATATATATGTGTATATATATGTGTATATATATGTATATATATGTAAAATTTGCCGTATACTCTTTAAAGGTCAGGAGAACATTCCATGAGATATTTATGTGCTGGAGATACACTGCCTACCCTGTATATGTGATCCAGACATATGAAAGTCAGTGGAAAGACTATGCTGTTCCTCAGAGGGGGGAATGCATGAGGCTCCACATGAATAAAGAAGTAGGTTAAAAATTGCTGTTGCTCTAACTCATTGGATATCAAGAATGTATAAAATGTAGCCCAGTGTTTTTCATTGTTTAAATGTCATCTCTTTATTGGACACCTGACACAAAGCTTCCGAGTATTTTGCRGTTACTGCAAGAGATTAAACGCTTACACCTGAAGAAAAGCCATCTGATCAAAGACAAGGGGAGGCAAATAATATTATCAGCAGTCCAAACCCAACTTGACAAAAAAAGGAGGGAAAAACCTTCTACAGTAGAGACTGAAAAAACAAAAAAGAAATAACCCAAAGAAATACTCAAGGACAAATCAGTTGAAATGAAAAGTAGTCTGAGTGCAACAGTAGGAAAAGACCTAAAGYTGTCTCAAACAACTCCTGGGCCTTGCACAGAAGGATCTTGCTGCAATGATTGAGACAAGTCTCACTGCCCCGGCAGTACATATTCAGTACATCACGTATGTCAGCCTGGCTTCATGCATGCAGAGAGAAGAGGTTTAAGGCTTATTCAGTGGGTCTGAAACTGCTGGACTGTAGTGCGGAGGGCTGCTACCTCCAACTGGGTCTCCTTTGAGACAGTGCTACGTGGTCCTGCTGTTAAGAAGATGATCTACTGAAGACCACCTGCACTGACAAACTCTGTGCTCTGTGACCAATTTTGTATCATGCTCCTGCTGCTTAGCTGTGGGAATGCAATCCTTCTAGGTGTCGGTCAAGTTTCATTCAAGCTTTTCCACTCATGAGGTTTGCTTTGCCTGTGTTGCCAAAGTCTCAGAATCACTGAGGCGGGAAGGCACCTCTGCAGGTCTCTGGTCCATCCCCCCTGGTCAGAGCAGGGTCAACTACAGCAGATTGCTCAGGGTGGTGTCCTGTTGGGTTTTGAATATCTTCAAGGATGGAGATTCCACAACCTCTCTGGGCAACCTGTTCCAGTGCKCWGTCACCCTCACAGTGAAGAAGTTTTTCCTCAGATTCAGATGGAACTTCCTGTGTTTCAGTTTGTGCCCGTTGCCTCGCGTCCTGTCGCTGGGCACCACTGAAAAGAGTCTGGCCCTGTCTTCTTTACAGCCTCCCTTCAGATATTTATACACATTGATAAGATAGATCCTCCTGCACCTTTTCTTCTCCAGGCTGAACAGTCCCAGCTCTCTCAGCCTTTCTTCATATGAGAGATGCTCCAGTCCCTAAATCATATTTGTAGCTCTTTGCTGGACTCACTCCAGTAGCTCCATGTCTCTGTTGTACTGGGGAGCCAGCACTGGACACAGTACTCCAGATGTGTCTCTCCGGTGCAGAGCAGAGGGGAAGGATCACCTCCCTCGACCTGCTGGCAATGCTCTGCCTAAAGCAGCCCAGGAGGCCGTTGGTCTTCTTTGCCACAAGGGGACATTGCTGGTTCATGGTCAGCTTGTCTGCCAGATCCCCAGGGCCTTTTCCGCAGAGCTGCTTTCCAGCCAGTCAGCCCCCAGCCTGTACTGATGCATGCTGTTATTTGCTCCCCAGGGGCAGGACTTTCCCTTTGCTTAACTTTGTGTGGTTCCTGTGGGCCCACCTCT
Organism: Apteryx rowi; assembly: GCF_003343035.1. Classification (NCBI taxonomy): domain Eukaryota; kingdom Metazoa; phylum Chordata; class Aves; order Apterygiformes; family Apterygidae; genus Apteryx; species Apteryx rowi. Next base: position 847,705 of record NW_020447475.1, on the reverse strand, counting down.
CCAGCCTGTCAAGGTCCCTCTGAATGGCAGCACACCCCTCTGGTGTATCAAGCGCTCTTCTTAGTTTTTGTATCATCTGCAAACTTGCTGAGGGAGCAGTCAGTCCCATCATCCATGTTGTTAAAGAAGCTGTTAAAAATCCTACCAAGCTGTGACTGTTTTCAAAAACTGTGAGCCTGGAGGCAGGACAATTCAGACATGCATCTGTTAACTGTGTCTCTAGAGATCAAATAACACTTCACAGGGTCCTGCGATCTTGACAGAAGTCTTCAGACGCTCTTGCAAGGGGACCAGTAGCCTTTAGCTTCCCCCAGTATGCTCAGGGTCGATGGAGGGAGCAGCATCCCCATCAAAGGAATACGTCCACGATGCCAGGACTGCCCTCAGTAACAGTCCAAATGGCAGGGCAGAGCAAGCCCAAGCTGGACCCCAGGGCCCCTGTGATGATAAACCAGCAGGGGATGGGATTGAGAGCAGGCCCTGGGGGTGTCAGAGGGACTGTTGAAGATGTTGCACTTTCAGTCCAGTAGAAATGTAGCCTGTATGTCGAAGACAGAAATACAGTCACTGGGACACTGAAAGTAAAGGGAGGCAGAGGAGCAGGAGCACAACCTTGTGAGCCCAGAGCTTGCCGGAAGGTAGATTTTGGTGGGAGGTAGCCAGCTGCTGCTGTTTATTTCAGTTGTGAGTTTGATGCAAATAAACATTGCCTATTAATTTTTATAAATGCAGACATTTCTTTTTCTGAGAGTATCCTTGACTCGCATTAATAGTTTCTCATTCTAAGGGAAATGACCCTTCACAGCTCAAACTATCGGCTAAGCACTCAGGCCAAATGGAGAAAAAATGGGTGAAATTGCTTAGGAAAATGAATAGGATGGAGGAAGAAACCTTACCAAAAATTTAACTGTTTGCAATAGCCTCTTGCCATAAATGTACTTCACCAGATGATTTTCTTCACAGTATCCTCTAAAGACACTAGCAAATTCCAAGGGCTTCATYGGTAATTACTGGCTAGTGTGTCCTGCTGTCCCATGGCTTGGAAGTCCTCTACCGCACCATTCAGGTGGGAAGCAAGTTACCTGAAACCTTTCTCCCAGCCCCTCTGGAGTAGTGTTGCTGACAGAATAGCAAAGCCCAACCCACATTTCACAGGAGACGGGAGAGCCTTATCTCTTTCAGTCCTGGTCTCAGATCCACATGGCCCAAAAGTGTAGCAAGGGAGGAACCACCTGTGCCTTAGTGATGTGTCGGGGAAAGTCGCCACTTCTCTGCAGGAATGGCTTAGATCAAATAACCTCTTCTGGAGTGTTAGCTTATGGTCTTTATAAATCTTAGGTCTTGTCAGCTGTAACCACTGTGCTCAATAGGAAGGGACCATGAAATGCAAGGTGATTTCAGCAATTGCCACGCAGGAACAGAAGACTGGTGGAACTGGGACTCTGTTTTGTTCTGACTTGTATGCATTTATGGAAATGCACTTTTCTAACTCTCTTTCCCTCTCACAGCTTCTGATTAACCTAGGTTGGAAGATGCTTTGGAGAAGTCAAAGCATATTAATGAATGAATGGATTTGCATGCCTGCTTTCTGTCCCTAATAATGTTTTATCTATCCTTTGAGGAGCTCACCCTTCATGACTTAAAAGGCAATGGGGTAAATTCATTTTACATCACATAAATGCTTTTAAAAATATGTCCCTGAATTAACTGACATGGTAACTGAAATGGTAACTGCTACTGCTGATGCACTAGAGTTTCTTAGATGTTCAATGTTTTCTGTTCCTCTGTGGATAAAATCGTGAAGGACTAATTGGAGGATGAACTACAGTCTGGGCTATTAGTAGTAATATGGCTTTTCTACAGCACCCTAGAAAAAATGACAGTAAATCTCAGATCAAGTGTCATATAAGGCAAGAACCTCTATCTGACATAATTTCTTTCTTACAAACTATCGATGTTGAAATTCTTTAAACTTTGGCACTTGCCAAAATCCACAATCCCCACCACAAAATTAGAAAACATCTAAAAAGGAATTCCCTTTCCAGGAATGACACAAACAGAAATGAACACCGTGAGAGAGAAAAATGTCCCAGGAGAAGTGTTCAAGATAGATTAGACAAAACATTCCTCTTTTAACTTTAAGGACACTGGGTGTTTGGCTATACATCTCAGTGAGCCTGGGGATTTGGCTGTACATCTCAGTGAGCCTTAGAAAAATTATTATTTTCCAATTACAATCTTCAGACCTGAGTTCTGCTCTTTCCACAACTGCTTGTTTCCCAGAAATTGCATTTTTCATATTTCAGTTTGGTTTCTTTGATACTGAATTAGCTGAAACCTTGAGTCTAGACACACACACACACACCYCACCCCCCCACAGATACATAGCTTTGGGAAAGTCTTTTTCCCTATTCTGCACTTACCAAGATTTATTAATTACCAACACTGCTGGTAAATACAACTTTTCTACCTGGGCAGATCAAGGCACATTCCAACAAGGTTGACCATTATTCTATTTCATTGAATTTTACACTATCACTTTAGACCACTTAATATAAAAGAATCTGCCGCAAAAAAACCCCACAGTACAGTTTCAATTCATGTTTCCAGTTCATTTGTTTGTTGCTCTCAAGGAGACAAGCTGTTTTTCTTTTCTTTGGTGAAGTTTGTTGCACTGTGGGCAGAACATCACAGAGGACAGCTGGACTGAACTGCGGCGCGAGCCACAAGGGCCACACTATTGCACTGGAACAGTCAATATTTTTCAAATGCTAAAGATAGGATATATTTGAAATTCATTTTTTGCCCTTTTTGCTGGGCGTGCTGCTGAGCACAGCCTGCCCGCGTCTGCTGAGAGAGCTGCCAGCTTGCTCGAGGAAGCGCGTCCTCCGCAGGGCCGTCAGCCTGGGTCGGGGCATGCCGCAGCGTCCTTGCCACGTGGGAGCAGCTGGCGTGGAGTGTGTGTGTGTGTCTTTGTGTGGGTGTGCAAGTGTGAGTCTTTGCAGCCCTGGTGAAAAGGAGGTGTTTGAGGATCTCTTTTGACAGTGGGAGAGGTGAGTTTAATCCCCTTAGGTGAAAGGAGGACTAAACCACAAGTCACTCATTTGGGTGAGAGCTTTATCACAAGACTTATGAAAAGGTAAAAAGGAAAGGACTTCTCCATAGACCCTTTTTTTTGGGTTAAATTCCTCACCCTCTAGCTACAGCCTTTGTTTATGTGTGTTACCAGCACAAGAGCTTGAGCTAGAAGGTCACTCATCTCCCTTTGGATTTACATGACATTACTGCTAAAGCCAGCGGGCTGGAAAATGGCAAGCTTTCCAGCCAGCCGTGTCTCCTATTAGAGACAATCCAGGAAGCTGGGCAGCCTCTTTACTGAGTCATTATACTGTATCTGAAGGCAACTCGCTACCCTTTAATGAATACCTGAATAAAAGATGTCCTCAGAGGAGTTGTGTTGTTGTGAACCCCTCTGAAACCCTGGCACTGGAGGTGCCCTTCCGCCAGGCACAACTGGACAGGGTCCTGGGCAACCGTGCTCTAGGTGACCCTGCTTGAGCAGGGGGGTTGGACAAAATGATCTTGAGAGGTCCCTTCCAACCTCAACCACTCTGTGATCCTGTGATTCTGTGACACGATTTTGGGCAGAGCAGGGCTCTGAGCCCCCAGCAGCCTCCGAGCCGCTCCCTGTGCCACTGCGGTGGTTGTCCCCCTGCCTTCGCTGGTCTGGCACTCACGTCTGGCGTGGAGAACCAGTGCTGCCAGCCAACAGACGGCATCAGAGATGTTGCCCRCATGCTGGCTGCTGCATAAAGAAAAAGAAAGCATAAACTTTAAAAAGGCCTTTATTGAAAGATCCAATCTGATGTAGATTGGCATAGCACTACTGAGGTCAAGGGCTGCCTTGTGTCAGCAGGAGAGACGTCCTCAGCTTTGGACCTCAAAGCAAGTGGCACACAGTCTCCAGGGAGGGGGCGGATTTTAAAACAGTGGCAAATACCTCTGTCACTTGGACAGTCTGAACACCAAACCACACTCTCATTTACTTCAGGAAAATGCCATGTAGGCTATAATTGAGAAATTTTGGTCTTAACAATGCAAGCATTTTTCAGTGATGATCATGAAGCTGAAATTTTGCCCCCAAAAGACAGTATTCCTTTGGTGTCAAGGGGACTTGTTTAGGCTGAGGGGGTGAACAGGTGATAGCTGCAGCAGGAAACAATGATGTCTTTAATTAAGGTAACGTAACACTTTCCTTTGAAAGACTTTTTCAATTGCCTATAATCTGCCAGATTTTAAACCATTTAGGCTGAAATTTCTCATGTTGGATGCTTATTTTTGACTGAACTATCTGGGAAAGGTTTAATCAAAAGTGGTTCAATCATTTTTAAAAGAGCAATTATGAAAAACTGCAATTCTTTGCCAAAGGTGAAAAAATAATCCTACAACTCTATTACTGAGCAGCTCTGTGGTTTGTAGGGGAAAGGAAGGGACCTATCTGCCTCCTAGGTTCCTAATTCAACACTAGCACTACAGGCATTCACAGAAGCAGGGTGACTCTTTTGTTGCCTGAATTCAGCCCTTCAATAGCCGATGGTCAAGTCACTGAGATGACGTGTCTGCACCTGGGCACATGCGCAAAGTGCTGGCCTCAGTGCCCAGCTAGGTGCCAAACTCCTGTAGCTCTGAGCAGAGTCCCAGAGTAGGTCTGGTGCTTATCTCAGCAAGTCTGGAGCACGTCTTATCCCAGGACGAAATCCTTGGCTCTCCAAGCTGGCTTACTGCATAGATGCCCAAGTGCAAGCACAAGAAGGGCAAGGACCACTGAAGAAGGATTGAGGGAGCGACAGGTCAGACTTAATTGGTGTGAGATCTTGAAAAATCAGAGCGCAATTACCCTCACCTCTGGGTTGTGAAGTCCCACCACCATCCACACACACTACCCAAGCAATATTAATTATTCAATGCAAATGGGACAGCTAGCATAGCAGAAAACACAAGTTCTCTGTCTTGTATGTAACAAAAGCGATGAGTTGGTCAGGGCTGACAAGAGGGAAGAACACAAATGAGATGAGGAATAGGAGGGAGAAGCAGGGATGAAACATCAGTGAGGCATATTGGGACTGAACACTCTACACAGAGGAACCTGGACTGTACAAAAAATAAAGGTGCAGCAGAGGGAATGGTTGGATGGCTTGAACCAGGATCCTGGGGGAGACCAGGACTTAGTGAAAATTATGAACAGACATGGACGTGTGTGTATTTGCATGTATGAGCATGTGTATACAGGCAGCCAAGCCCTCAAATAATTGTAGAAGAAAAGGTAATAAATGGGGGGAGAAAAGACAGGACAGGATGTATTTTGGCGAGGACAAGAAAATTCACAGATGGTAAAAAACTTCCTGTCTGTGAATTTTCTTTTTCAATAGCCTTGTATTTGTACTTAGCTTAGAGTTTGTCACTACTGAAAATCTTGATTTGGGAAAGTCTGAAGAGAAGTAGTTAAAGGATAAGATAGAACTTTCTCGGCTGACTCGGGCAGCTGGTATTGTATTCATTTAGTGTTCCCAAAATTGTGTATAAGAACGTGACCTGATTTTACCTTTTGTTCTTCTATTGCCATGTGAAGGACCAGGAGCCAACACTGTTATTCATATGTACCAAATCAAGAAGCTGTGTTTATGCTGTGACACATAAGTTGTACCTTTCCCTAAAAATACTAATTTGGCTGGCTGGATCTTAAACTATTGGTTGGCCTCAGGCCTCAGTCTGCGGAGTGCGTGCAGCATCTTGGTGAAGTAGTGATGGAACACGTAGGTCAGGCTGTATGGTAGGTCAGCACTGCAGGTCAGGATGTATCCCGCGGGGGATGGCTCTGGGAACTTTCCCACTTGGAAGAAGTCACAAGGTGCTTTGCTGGACATAAGAAATGCCTGGTGACCCCACCAATGGGTCATCCAGCTGACATCTGGCAAGAGGAGACACATTCCTGCCTCATCCTTTTAGCATAAGGACCCATTAATTTGTTTAACCCCTTTTTGAACAGGTTCATACTGTCTGCATCCATGAACTCCTGTGGTGTCAAGGTCCAGAAATTCACTGCTGGCTGTGTAAGGAAGTACTTTCTTTTATCTATTTTAAACTGATCTTTCGTTAGTTGCATCAAGTACCTGCTAAATCCCATACCGGGATCTGATGAACAAAAGTTATATGTTCAGTTTAACTAGCACATTCCTCATTTCAAAATCTTCACTATATCCCTCCTCATCTGCCTTCTCTTCAAAGTGGACCCCCAGTATTTTCAGTCTCTCTGTGTAAGACAGCAGTTTCAAACCTTTGACCATTTTTGCTGCCCTTTAACTCTATTACAAGATGCAAATGCACCAGTTTTATAAGTAGCAACAGCATTACAGCCTCTGCCTTGGTCTTAATAATTCTTTTGCATGATGTCCAACATTTTATTCACTTTTTGCTTGCCATTGCACATTGAGCTGATGATTTCAGAGACCCATCAGCAATGGCTCCATGACCTCTTTCCTGAGCTGTAACTGTCAGTTCCAAGTTTGATGGCAGCAGGAATGGTATAGATCATTTTTCCTAGATGCACTGACCTATATTTATCTACACTAAAGCTCATCTGCCACCTCTATGCCAACTCATTCTTGTGAAATCCTTGCCCCTTGCACAGAATTTGACTGTCTGAAAGAGCTTAGTGTCACCTGTAAACTCGGGAATGTCTGTGTCTCTGTGGTATGAGCTGGTTTGGCTGCCATTGCAATGGAGTTGACTTGGTCAACATTCATAACTCCCCAGGGAAAATAAAGCCCTCCAAAAATCCCTTAGCGTGTGAAGCCTAGTTCCCATTTGTCTAACTTAGTGTAGCTCCATGGATTTCAACGGTGTATGATTTACAGAGGTCTAAGAGGAGAATGAAGCCAATTGAGTCCTGTAGGGAGAAGAGAGAAATATTGTCTCCAGCTCCCTCTTAGCTCCTTAGAACAGGAACTTTGCTGTCAGGAACTATCAGTGTACTGGGATATGATAAATATGAAATGTTTAACATAAACATCCTGAAACAAGCATGAAACAGTGTATGAGACCAAGTTGTTGCTATGTCTGTTCATAGCAAAAAGATGAAGACATGGACCCCATCCTTTCAAAGAAATCACATTGGTTATAATAAGTGTTCCTAACCGCACTCCTGGGAGCTTTGCTTATTTAGAAATCATGGTATGTAAAAGCCTTGAAGTATAACTGGCCAAGGATGTCCCTAAAGCTACACTTTGCCAGTAGTGAAGTGCTTTCTGTGGTTGTAGCTCCATCTACCGGTACTAACTGGCCCATTCTCCACCTTTGAGTCACCGGGTACAAAAATGGTAACTTGTTCTTTTTGGAGGTCTTTTTAAATGAAAATTTACAGGATTCAGRAAGGAGGATAATTCACCAATAATCCCTTCCCCAATATCCTTTCCCTCTAAGTACAATACACTGAAAGACACTTGACATCCATATGATTCAAAGAAATGTTCTTGGGGCCAGAACTATGCTTATATTCTTTCTCTGTACAATTTTTTTTTTCTCCCCTCCACTTCTCTTCCTAGTAAAAGACTCTGAGGAGGTTATCCACATGCATGACATTTTCATGGTGCCTGTATGGGCTCAGAAAGTCTCAGAACTGAAGGTGACAAAAGTGAGCGAGTGTTTGGGTATGTGCCCAGGCAAAAGCACTCAGTTCTCTGAAAGACCCCTGTAACTTCACTAAATGGTGRTATCACAGCAGATCTTGATCTCAGGAGGTGGACATGACTTTGCACCTCATACACCTTGTCCAGCATTGCCAGCCCTAAAATAATCAGAACTCATGAGTCACATTGCCCAGAATAGTGAGACTCTACAAGTGCTGGATTTGACTTCTTATCTTGGAGACTTCAACTTTCTAAATCTGCCATGGCCACAAAGCCTATTTTTCCTTTAATGGAAGCAGCTAGCCCAGCAATAACTTACCCCAGAAGCAGGATCCTTAAGAGAAGAAGCAAATGACACAAGGCCAAGGAATTTGCAATACCATTTGTTTCAAAGGTCAGCTCTATTTAGTGCTGAGGAAAATTCTGTTCTTGCTTCCATTAGTGAAATTCCTTACTGGCGACTGGACCTCAACAGAAGCTGCATTTATATAACTAAAAGCAAAATTTGGCCTCATGTTCATAATGAAATTTCTCTCCGAGGTAGCTCTGTGTTTTTCTGAGAAACTTTTGCTCCAGTTAAGCAGCTCCTACTTGTTGTTTGACAAACTTATTACTGGGTATGTTTACATTTTGTATTAGGTCAGGGACCGAACCTTGGGCTTTGGCCCAGGAACAGCTGTCACTGCTATGGCTCAGGTCAGGCATCTGTCTCAGTACTCACATGACACCACTGGCCAAATCGGAGTCTTCCTCCCTTCTGTCCTCCAGCTCCTCCTGGGCCCATGCTGATAGGAGGAGTTGGGAAGTGGAGCGGGGAACATTTCCTCTTCCTTTTTGCTTCTGGATTTTGGGTTAAAGCATCTGGTGATGATTCACACCTCTTATTCAAACAGCCCATAGCTCTAAGCTGGCCCTACAGGCTCCCCAGGGCTTCAGATCCTAGGCCAAGGTATTTACTGTTTGAAAAACAGGTATATTAAGGAGTCAGGACCTGGGTTCAGTGCCAGATTTAATATAGGAGACAAACGTAGCCAAGTGGTAAGGCCTCAATCCTCCTTTTCCAACCAGTAGGCATCTCACACTACTCCCCTGTGTGCCATAACTTTGTATGTTATCTTGGTGGAACCAGCTTAAGCACATCTGTGAATCACACCCAAATACACTGCATTGGTTTCTGGGCTGTCCAGCCTGTCCAGATCATGCTGCAGCTCCCTGCTTTTCTGCATGCCTGGCTTTCTTTACAAAAACTGGGAAGTGGCAGGGAGGAGGAAGGGAGAAGAGGAGATGCCTGTTCAGGTTTCACCATGGCACAGAGCTGTGACCTAGCTGGGATGTTCACCTGGACCAGGAGATGGGAAATACTTCCAGGTCCTGCAGTTTAGAAATAGTCAGTAAGACCTATGGTTCCATTAATTACATTATTAATTACATTATGCTACATTATGTTTTCCACTTGAAAAGTAATTGCGGAGGCTATGGCCCTTGTACTGACAAAAAAAAAGTAGCAAAGGGTTTATAAAAACAAAACACTTTTTGCCTCATTAGTTTGACTCATAAAGCTTATTGAACCTAAAACAATGCCTGTAACAAAGTAATATTAAAACCTAATCATTTGTGGGCACTGTGAGCAGAACTCCCCAAGCATGTAATCATATCGCTTTAAAGCCACAGCACCCTTATGCAGGAAAACAGGGCAGTGTGAGGTCCTCATTCTGCACTAAGAAGAGTGCAGAAGGATCCTTTTCTCTGCAAGGAACCCAACTGGGCTTGTTTTGATCTGCTGATTTATTGTTTGGCGCTATTATTTCAGTGAATAATGACCACGTCTTCCTGAGATGATCAGGAAAAGGTGTTTGGATGAGATTAAAATCCCCCATGATTCTTTTAAGATTACTAGTAATGCTGAAATAATGTATGGATTCACAGGGCACCATCCTTGCACAAGAGCCTCTCTGGAGCCAGACACAACAGGTCTGACATTGGCTATGTTGGACGTATGTGTATGAATAGTCTGTCCACAGTTTCCAGAATCTGTATGGACACTTGCAGTAACCCCACAGCAAGGAGAGTGTTAAAAACATACCTTGCTGTAATCTGTTTTATCATTGTACTTCCTTGGAAGGTAGCTTGACGAGTTAGTTGCCAGAACTTAGCTTGAGTTTCTGAGCTGAAAGGTGCTGCGTCCTGGCAGAGTTGATGCAGGTACAGTGCTTTGCCAATACCATGAATGTAGGACTCATACATGTATAGGAGGAAGCTGTGAAAACCTGCAGGTTTCTGAGGACCTGTTTCCTCTCTTAAAAATGGAAGGCAGATCAGCGCCTCAGATAGGAACTGTATGTAGCCTATTTACAATGGGCTAATCAAAACTTAAGGTCAGAACACCCAGAAACTCCAGTGTTTGATCTAGGAACGTTRGCTTGGCACGTTAAGTCTCCCTTTGACTCAAAATCCTGCATAAACAGGTGTTCTACCTTTTAACCCTGAGTAGCTAATTGCCAGACTAACATCACCATGACAGAGACAGAAATGGGAAAGGTCACACACACCTTGCACTGTACTTCCTGCCCCATAGCAGGCAGCAGCATGGGCTACCAGGCAGAACATTTCCCTTGGACTTGAGAAACCAGGTTGGTTTTCCTGTTCCACCACAGATCTCCTGTGAGATCTGTGTGTGTCTTTGGTGAGCAAGTTGCTTAGTGTCTCTGTACCCGAGTTTCCCATTTGTGAAATGAGAATAGCACTTCCCTTCTTCCCAGGAGCACTTTGAGAGTAAAAACAGTAAATTCTGAGCTACTCAGGCTAGAAAGAGGTATACAGAGCACCATAACGGACAGAAAGAAACTTAACCCAGTGGGGGAGAGGGGTAGGAACAGTCATGCTGAACTCAGATTTTTAAAAAAAAATCAAATACTTTCCATTGCTATTTACTGATTTTAATACCTGAGATTTTTTTTTCTTCTGCTGTTTTTCTTCCTCATCAAAGACCAACGTGTCATGTCCAGTTGCACAAAATACAGATCAGAAACAAATACCACAAACTCACTTTGAAGTTCCCCTTTTTGTAAGATTAAAAAAGAGAAACACCCTATTTGCATCTCAGTTTATTTAGAACTCTTGATTCACCATTATCTTCAGACAAGACCCAGGATGCCTTTCTATACAACTTTGACAGCTCGGAAATGCAGTGTGAAATGCATCAGCATACTAGTATTCAGAGACCAATTTCACAGCATATAGATAAAAATGGAGCAAATGAGTTATAACTGAGTTTTAAGCTCACTTAAATACTAATTTTTCAAATCCAGACAGGAAAATTATGAACATGAACATTTTTAAAAGTTTAAAAAGCAAATGAAAAAAATATAATGATTAGAGGAAGTGGAATGGGAGTCAGTATTGTCACGTGGTTTTAGAAGCAAAAGAGAAAGACACTGGTCCAGTGATTTTCCAGTGCTTTTTCTTTAACTTTCTATGAAGGGTGCAGCTTTGTATGATCAATGGTTCTTCCTCTCTCACCTTTTGCAACTGCATTTTATAGCTGCATTTTAAAGAAGCATTTTACAGCAGCATAACTTTACTGACTTTAGGAGAGTTATAACCAATGTATATAGGAGTCAGAACAGCAGCTGTGTCACCTTGGGCTATTTCCAGGCATTCAGCAAGACAGAAGTAGAGTCAGAACTTCTGTGAAGCACTTTCTGTGCCTTTTCTGAGCACGCTCTAACAAAGTTTTAGCTTTCTAAATGTGTCCTTTCATTTCTATTTAGCAATAACCAACAAACTTTTTCTTCTTTTTGTACCCTTTAAAAAAATGTCTCCTCAGAGTAAATACTTACCAGCAGTTACTAAACACTGGTATCCAAAACAACATATAGTATTTTCTGATTCTAAAAGAGCAGGTACTTGCATGGCATCATAGATATTCCAACACTGTAGCTTTGCATCAAATAGAGATGTTTGATGAAAACACTCTTTTGGCATCTGTGGTTTCATTCCTTGCACCTTAAATTCATTCAGCCAAATCTATCTCCCCATCTCCTCCCCTGTTCCTTCTGTTCTTTGGAGAGGTCTAAGCTTGTATTCCCCAAGATGATCAGAGTCATAGATTTGGGGGAATTTTTGTGCATACAATTTGAGAGGGAAGAGTGAGATTTATTAAAACTGGCTTTTGCAATATCACCTATAAGGAGTATCACAAAGATTAAGTGTTACTCCCCTATCAGTATTTGCATAGACATCCTAGGATGCACGCACCATTTCTGAGTCACATCTACTTTTTTAGCTTCCTGTATAATGTAATATAAAATTAACTTGTTTTTCTTTTTTTTTTTCCTTAAGAACGTGACTGCTTCCTTATTCTGCTGTGTCCTTCGTTTGATCTTCCTCAAAGTCCAGCAAAACACCTTGCAAGCTAACAGAAATAACTTCCTTTCTTTCACTGCTTTTTAGCTATGAAAGCCACATTTTCATTATTGTAGTTTCTACCTTTCTCTCCTCTCTGGCTTTTGTTTGTCTCTGATACTTTAAGAGGGAAAGTTTAGCTTCCCCTTGCTATACAAATAAGGTTTTCATGCTACACTCACTGTGCTGAGCTTCCTCTACAAGTAGCTACAAGTACAAGAGACTTGAACAGCACCCATCAGCCTTGCCTCTTTCCCTCCTGAAGCGGAGGGCTGGCGGCAGAGGCTGCAGCTCTGGCATGCCCCTGCTGCTGTGCGCAGAGTACASCAAGCTTCCACGATGAGGGAGACACCACACCAAAGGGCAGCCCCCACTTGCAATGCAGTTGTAGCCGGCCCCAATCTCCACCGTTTTCCTCACTACCACCCATGCCATGTCATGCAGCAAACCCACTGTACAGAATTAACTTTGCTGTAATTGTGCCTTCTCAAGAAATCTTAGCCTTAATACATCCAGCATCAGTTCAGTCAAAGCTGCAAGGTGTTTCTTTAATTTGTTCCTTCATCTTATTTTTCAACCAAAGAATTAATAACCAGACAACTGCCATACATAGACATAATATTATGCAACTTTAATGCTGTTCAGCATAGGTCCTCATTATACACTTTCATCCATATACTCCAGTGTGGATGTATTTTATACAATATGAAGTATTTTTGAAGTATATGGCTCTAGATAAAACATTCACAACACAAGGTTTCAATGCAAGTGGGGGATTAGAAAAAAATTCAGGCAGAGTACAAAATCCTTGAAAGATAAAAAATTTCAGAAAACAAGACATATGAAAATGTCTCATTGCAATAATTCAGGAGGACTGAGTGGTTCCAGTAGTCAGGCTGACACTCACTGCTGTGCCATTGATAGGAAGCTGTCCTGGGTCAGCCAGGACTGAAGGGCACTACCAAGGGTGGTTGGTTCTCAAAGATCCTTCTACACGACAAATTTGACAAAGCAACCTTCATAGCAGACACCCTTGTTGGTTCACTGTGAATAAGTAGGCCAGGGAATGAGGAAAGTCCTGTCTTTCCTTACCCAGCCACCGCTGGTGTCTGAAGAATTTTCAAGTGCGCTGGCAGGATGTGGTAAGGAAGTTGTTCTACAAATGACAGGATTCTTCTTTTTTTCTCTCCAAGATTATCAATTTGGCACTTTTCACAAGAGCTAGAATTATTTACTAGCTTTTTTATAAAAAGAGTTTCATTGCCTGCTAAAAAGGATGCGTGTTAGGAAGCAGAGTGCAATACTATGTTTTAGTTTTGTTAAGCTAACTTTGCATTTATAATATTGTATGTCATTATATATCTGGGATGTTCAAAGCAGGCTCAATTAAACTTCATTGCTGCCAAAAGCAACTCCACAGAGGGTGGACCACTTTGCATTCCATTGCTTTCAGCAAGATGTTGCATAGGCATAAGGACATGCCCAAATAAAAACACCTTTACAACACTGCAGATTTAGGATGCAACAAATAACACACTGCAAGAACTGAGGTCAGACGTTATTCACCATTTGGTAATATTCCATTCAAATGATATTGACTCACATAATAAGTAACAAATGCAGCACTTGAAGTAACAAAAACAAAGGAATACTCCATACTCCAAAGGAAAACAGTGCAAATATTCCTGTTAAACAAAAATATACCACATATATACAAACAACACAAATGCACTGTTTTATCTGCCGTATAAATAGATTTGATAAAGCTAAATCCAGGAAACTAATGAACTACTGACTGATAGTCCCAGACAGTTTCCATTTACTAACAAATACAGTAAGCTTGAAGGATCAGATCACCATAGCTGAATGTGGTTGTAAAAGAATATAAAAAAATTGCACTGGATGGATATTTAAAATTTTTTCCTCATTACATCAAACTTAAAAATTATATATACTACAGTGATATCATAAAGTCAGCTTGGGCTCTGATCATGCAAGGAGCAGATACAGAAGTCCCACAACTCTACAGGGAGCCTCAAGGCTATAGCTGTGTGGAACTCATAAGGCTGCTAAACACTGAAGGTCCAATCACAGGACTTAACAAGGGGGAGCTTTTTAGCTGCCTACACAGGTAACATTTGTTTCATTTCCATTTTCTTCCTCTTCTGGTTTAGCACCAAAATTCAGTTATGTCCTACTGACACATCTATTTATCACTGAACTGTGTAATACCATACAATGAATAGAGTAATGCTTCTAATTAGTATATAGTAAAAGTAAAAACTAGAAAAGGAAGAGATGGAAACCTGTTTTCAGTTAAGGAAATCCTGATAAGGGGTTATTTGCATTTCAGCACTCTAAAACAGATTTTAAGCAAAAAAGTCTTCTTGGAATTACATTACAGTAAAATAGACAAGTGGCATTTACTTTGATCTGAAGTGGAACACTCGAGCATTAACCTCTCCAGCTGCTATAGCTTCCATCTTCTTAATGCCAGTGCTGTGCTGCAACCATAACAAACAGCTGTTGCAAAGGCAAAAATCTAAAGGAGGAGCAGGAAAAAAAAATAGTGTGAATCATACATTATATTGCTGTACACTTCTATTCTAAACGAATACTGCAACACAGATTATTCAAAAGCTACCTCTCCCAGACAAAATGCTCTTAAGGTAAAGATAAGGTGGGGATCCTCCAAAGTTTTCTCATGAACCTCTCTGTTATAACCCCATGTTACTGCTTTTAAATTAGTTGCTAGCTTCAGATGACATTTTGGAGTAGACTATGAACCAGAACGTCCACATAGGTCATGGCACAAACTAGTCATGTATGTATTTACATCTGTGTTTCAGTTTCCTCTTATCCRGACTGAGCAAACTCATTCTACTTTTGCTTTAATCAAATACTAATCTCAGATTTGTCTCCAAGTGAATGCCTTTACCTGCAGCAAACAACTAAGGAGACATCCTTTAAACGGTACAACTATTCACTTGCAGAAGTATGGAAATAGATTCAAATCTGGCCTCCCTGACTTGATAATGAGCCATTAGAACAATTTTCTGAGAAATTCCAGAAAGTTTCTACTGCCTGGAGAATTAATAGATTTGAACTGAAGGGTCATACCACAGCAAACTTGAATACATAATGTAATTCAGAAGGAAGAATTTAGAAACTGAACTGTTGAAAAAGATGTTTTTTCATATTGTCCATCACTGATGATGGATACTTTCTTTTAGAACATGTGGATTCAATCAGGTGATAACATCTTATCCCTTGTTATGCATACAAACTTTGACAATTAAAGTTTTGAGTTATGTCCCAGAACTATCACTCATATAAAAAGAATATATACAAACATTTTCAATTCCATTATGCACATTTTAAAAGACAAAATTTAGCAGGGCTTTACCTGTATTTTCTCCATCTAGAGCAGAGGGCTGTGTTAATGACAGTAGAACTAAGTGCCTCAAATGATTACAATTTTTTTTTGTAGGTTCTGACATTTTAATTAGGTACTTTAGGAAAAAATGTGAAGACACTGAAGATTACAGTATCTGATCTGCCATTTCCCAGCATCTCTTAAATTACAAATAACTGAGATTAGTTACAAGAGAGCCTTCTCCTCCTCTCTCTTGACAGGGATTTGAAGGGCTCAAAGACTTGAGTTCTCCCCAGTAAAAACAGTACGGAAGGAGTAAAGGGCTTCTTGGAGACCCCAGTGTTCTGTTACCAGACAGAACGACTGAAAGGACTGCAGAAAAAGATTTTACCGTGTGTGCAGTGGGATCTGGAAGGCTTGTAGGGCTACAGTTAGAGTAGAATTTGCTTGCTTAGTATAAAGTTCTCAATTGGTTTGAGTGTGACTATGAAATACCACTTCTGTCCTTGTGCCATATGGCCAGGCAGGGATTAGATGTGGCAGAGTGTGCTGCTGGCAACAGGGTCTCAGTGAAGCATTCTGGACTTGGAGCCCAACATGCCCACATCACTCCTTCAGAGCCCAGCCTGCCGAAGTGACCTTTCCTTTTTATTCTACTTTTGCAAAGAGAATGTAAACCTTGTACCTTTGGTTCATCTATTTTTATGCTGAGGTAAGTTGAAGGGAGGGAACAGGTATGGGGAAGCTGTTTACCTTGCAAAGATGCATGGTGTATTTATTTCTGAGGACAGCAGATACCCACAGAGGGTTTTAGAAGCTTAATAATAGATACAGTTCCCTGAGATATGCAAGACCCTCTGGGAGGTGAAAAAACAAGAGCAGTAGTTTCAGTCTTTTGAGTTAAGCCTACTGGCACACCTCTAACTGCCCTTCAGGAGCCCAGCCAGGGAGAAAGCTAAAGCCTGGTACATTTTCTGACTCAGCTCTGCACACCCACCTCACCAGATACAGCGATTCAGTGATGATGCAACCATAGTGTTAAAAAGGCAGTCTGAGTTTAGGCTACCTATAAAACCACTCCAGCCCTTGCCATAAGGGACAGCAGGCCCTCCTGCAGCTAACTTCTATGTCTGATGTCAGTGAGTGCATATGTGGAGCTTCACAAGGAGCTTGTCCAAGACTTTTCCCCATTGCACGTTCAGGAGTATCTGCACAGTATAAAAAACAAAGCAACTGGAGGTTTGAGCACAGGCTTGAATTTTAGACCTGATGCTTTGATGAAGGCTCAGTTATCTTTTTCTTCTATTCCAATATCCAGCACTGTTTTACAAAGTGTCTCCATCTAAAAATAATAAGTTGTAGTGTTCATTTATCTAAAATACTATTGTGAAAAGTAGCAACTAAGTATCAATCACACTAGCATGGAGTAAAAGCTTATTGCAGTATTTTCATATGGCACTGTGGGAATATTTGCTGCTCTCAAAGACAATCCTTTCTCTCTCAATTTCTCTTTCCATTCCAGCTTGCTGTTAAGTTCCTAAGTTGAATGATTAGCTACAGAAGTTCAGAACAGGCTTCTATCTCTTAATACACATTTATGAAATACATACCGAGGCTGCTATGCTTATGTTATATTCATGATCAGACAGAAGCGTCTCTTGTGTAGTGGAATTAAATTTACGGGGTAAATGATGAAGAGATGTAGTTGCTGCTTGCAGTACAAAGGCTCCAAAATAAAAGACAAAAGTAGTCCCATGGAAAAGAAAATCCTGAAAAGCAAATAACAGAATCAGTCTGTGCTGCAAGAGATATCTAATTTTTCCAGCCTCAGTACAAATGAAACCCAACACTGAAACATGAAATGTATGAGCACTGATAACAATAATTTTAGATAAACAGTGTAAAAATCCATCTGAGAGCTTAGCCAGGACATTTTCAAAGCTGCTTACAATTATAACTATAATAACAACACAGTAACGAAATTAGTGATAAATGGCAACCCTCCCTCTTGCCAAATTCTTTCAAATTAAGAGGCACCTGCTCAGCTATGTGCAAATACGTTGACCTTTAAGATCACTCTAAGGCTATTTAGAGCTGAAAGAACTCTCTCCCTTTATCAGGTCTAAAGAATAATAATAATAAAATGACATATGGGCTGACTTCACCACAATTTAAGCAGTACAATTCAAGCTTGCAGTCCCCAAAATTCCTTCTCAGCTATAACCTAAACTCCAAAAGTTCCCCCTCCCATGCTTAAATTTTGCTTCTGCAAATGCCCAGACACAGCTCAGTCTTGACACAGCTGAAGTTTACTTCCAGGTACAATCAGAATCCAAGAACTAAGGCATTTCCTCAACTCTTATATTTGGCTCTACATAAAACACAGTAAGTTGGGCGTACTTCCCGATATCGATGAATAAAATGCCTGACACTTGAGAGGATAACACTTAGGATTTACCTTAACTGTATTTCTCTCCTGACCTTCTCTAGGCAAGTCCCTGCTCTGTGGTGAATATTAGGAGAACACAAGGTTTAGACACCTAACTCACATTTCTGGATTGAATTGCTGGGGCACTTAAAAACAGCAGTGGGTGCCTAAATCTCTTTGTGGATTAGGTTTCAGAGCCCAGCATTCTAGGCAGCAAGATCCATGACCTGCTTCAGCACAGTTTTAAAATGTCTAAAATATTCTTTCCAGATCTTCCTCTGCTGATGAGTCTGCAAAGCAGTCATTTGCAGTCCACACAGTTTCTGAATCCWCCCACAACATACTTTGTGCACATACTTATGCCGACACAGTTTTATATATTATGCTTTTTGATGATATTCACGTTATATAGTCAATCTACTGCATTAGTGAATTCATTCTACACTTGTAACTCACTTAAGCGCAAGGGACTATCAGTATCCCAAAAGTGAAAGCATAGGATACACCATATGTGACTTGATCCCAGCAGCATACAGCATTCATGTGCACTAGAAATAACTGTGCAATACCGTTAACTATTGACTGTCTGATATCAAGGTAAGAATGTGTCTATTTCCCAATTTAGAGAAATGTTTCTTCACGGATGTCAAGTTTTCTTCTTGTTGAAAAGTATTTACTTTGCAAACTCATCAATTGTTCTGTATTTGACAGCAACTGAAACTACTTAAATCACACCACAGTCAGTTTTGATAAGTTTTGATATAAGCTGCTACCACAGTTTTCTATTCCACTTAGACCAGGAAATGACTGTCTCTTAATTAAGGATCATTTGAGGTCGGGTCATAGAGGGTACTGCTTTTCTTCATGACTGAAAATTATTGGGAACCCAAGTTTTGGAACAACACCTGCAATGTCCCTGGTTTCTGTTTTTCTGTCCTAGCTATTCTTTACAATTACTTCCTCTTGGAGTATCCCCAGGAAGCCCCACTGACAGCAAAAGAACTAAGAGGACATGGGGAAGAGGTGCTTTCACCATCTGGTTTAAAGGCCTTTATGTGCCAGCCCTCAAGCTTTGAGCATAAGGCACATTCCTCCGATCTCTAGCCCTGTTGTAATGTCTGTACCTCATAGAAAAATAGTAGGGACCAGCACCAGACTTGCCAGCAGCCTCCGGCACACAAGAGAGCTGACACACTGGAGAATGTAGAGTGCTGCGCTGTGCTGCAGCCAGGGAAGCTACGACTAGCTGGCACTTCTCCCACCAGCAGCCTACTGTTGTGGGCTCTCCCCCTTATTCGACCTGACACAGACAGACACGATCTGTTATGTGACCACCTGTGCRCACCAGGTGAGCCTGCATGCAGGTGTGTTCACCACAGGGCAGACACCGTCCGTCTCATGGCCTGACATTATCAGTTTTAGAGCACAGGATTCCAGCAACTTGAAAGGTCTGTGTAAATCCATAGCTAGTCAAGGAGATCCATGATTCTTCTTCGGGGCTGCTAAATACCTAGCATACCTAAATAGCACAAAACTTTCAGTGTTATTGGCTGTACTCTTTTGGCACCACGGCTTGTAAAGGAGCACAAATAGCTCCATGAGGAAAACAGTGCTGGCTGCACACAGRAGAGGTATTCTCAGAAGACAAACTCTTTCATTTCCTCCATTCACCTCCCAAACCCTCTGATTTTCTTCTCCCGGCAGCAGTTACAGTAAAGCTATGTAGCACCAGTAAGGTTTCCACATTTGTATGGTTATGGTTTCTGTATGAACCAAAAAACCCAAGATGTTACTAGGGAGGGTTTTCTGTTTTTTAATAATTTGTTAGCATAGTGCCTAATTCTCCCTTGCTTTAAACTTGTATAATCATTGAAACCTCATACAAAGCGTATGCAAAACACTGCCAAATCAGTATAATACATCAGTTCACATCTAATTTTGTAAATGAGTGTGTCGTGAGTCAGGCTGTAAAGAACAGTATTTGTCATACCATCTGGTTGAATACAGAGGAATGTACCTCCATARTGCCCATATTTTTTCCTGACTTTTCCACTGTGTAGCATCTTATTTCTTAAGTATCTATGTCAGTATCAATGGAGTTATCCATGACACAAGCTATTACTAAACACAGGCCTATTAGAATCCCATGCTGTTTTTCACATTTACATTTAAGCTGCTGGAATCTTAAATCACATTTGTTCAAGAATCTTTAAATGAAGTGATATTACTCTAACATAACCAAGCTATGACTCTTTCCATTTTTGACCTAATAAAACAACACGTAACTTCTGAGTTCTATTGTAAATTTAATTTCTGAAGCAGCAAAAACAGTTATCTGAATACATGCCAATGTAAAACAAGCAGGTACACCTTTTCATTTTATGATAACAAAAAAATAGATTGAGTATTTCGAGTAATTACTCATTTGCAACAGAATGCAGAAATCTTTCTGAAGTGCTGCTAAAGAGTCCAGTTCCAACAAGTTACGGAACATTCAGGTACCTGCAAATAGTGGTCAAATTATTTTTCTAGGGTTATTTCTGTTGACTCTTGGAAGGGACTGGATTTCAGCTATCATGATAGAGATAAAAGGATTGACACCGCATTTATTTAGGTTGTTAACTTAGTTATGACAGCTTTTTAGATTAAGTTACAGAGGAGTCTCACAGATACAGCTTTTACACAAGTAGTATAGCAGTTCCCCGACACAGAAAGTTTCTCAGTAATTTAATCAGAAACAATGGGCCAAAATTAACGCTACAACCAATCACTGCTGGCACCTAACAGCCAATGTGTAAGACACACGAGTGTTATAAGATGAACATTTGTATAGCATTTTCAACATACAAAAGACTATGCCCTCATCTAGCAACTCTTTTAAATAGATGCATGATTGTAAATTGGCAAATAGTTTCAATGAAACCCAGGACACTATTAATTTACTTAAGTTATGCACATGCTCAAAGGTTCTGCTGCATCATAATTTGTGAGGATGTCATAGCATAAATCCCTGTAAAGCTCTTTGTAATTACCCTAACTCATTATTAGCTTAATTACTGCTTGTATCATGCTGGAAAGCTGATGTTGTATGTATGCATTCGCTATCAAAGCGCTGAAGTTTGTTTTGAATAGAATCTAGTCTGTAAACACTGATGGACTTCAAGGTTATCTGTCAAAGACCCAAACGGATGAAGCTCAATTACTTTGCTTTACAGAGATTTCATTTCAAGGGACTGTCTGTAAATAACTTGAACACTAACAGATAGATAACCACAGATGTTGATACTGAAGCACACAAACCTAGCTACGATCAAGAAAACTGTCCATAGAAAAAAATAAGGCACACAAGAGGAAGGTGAAGGTGATCAGCAGCTACACACTAACACATTTTAATATTTTAGAAGTTCTGAACTTTTTGGAATATTTTTTGGAAGCTCCAATTCTTCTGACATTTTTGCCACCCTTGTTATTCACTCATAGTATTGTAAAAACAGAATAATACCATACTGTGCTCAGCTACTTACAGCTAAAACCCCCCTTTTTTAAATAGGAAGGTACAGTCTGTGAAAACTACTGGCACAAGCCATAATGCACAAAATCTTGTCTTCTTACTAACAAAAGCTGAGTCTCCCCAGGCTTCCTCTAAGAAAGAGGAACTTAAATCTCCTAAAAAGATATTAAGCTGCATATTAAGATATTATACTGCAGATCATGCTGTCTTTGACTATCTAAAGTTTATCAGCCAGTCATCAGCACTGTGCTACCTACGGAATTAGCCCACAAGACGGCTGAAGGCTTTCACAGGAACACAGAACTGGAAGAGACTTCCTGGGTCCTTGAGTCCAGTACTAATCTCAGACAACCACACAGTACAATGTGTTCACAAATGTATCACTTCATTTACAATATCTGATGGATCTTTCTACTTCCATTATTCACAGAGTGTACCACCACTCCTCTAATAGTTAGAAAATGTTTTATAATTTCCAGTCTACAATTATTTCTGGCCAATTTAAACCAATTTTTTGCCATGCCTTGTTAAACTAGTTCTCTCCTTGCTGCTCATGCCTTCTATGTGTTTATAGAGGACAAGCTTACACCTTCATTCAAGTTCAAAAGTCAGGCTCTTTCAGCCTCCATAATAAAACAAGTTCTATATTTCCCCATCATCCTTGCTGCTCTACTCTGTCCTCTTCCAGTTTGAATTCCTCCGTTTTGAGCAATTTTCTGTTAAAACAGTAGGCCAAGCATTACAACTTAGGATAAGTACTTCTCATCAAGTGATTTCCAATTTATAAAAGAAACAGAATCCTTAAAACAGAATCTTACTGTCTGGTTCCAGTTGATGGCAATCCTGTTTGCGTAACTGAAGAGGAACACACAGAGGAACACAATGGACAGGAACCACGCGGTCACTGCTACAAACATCACCCATCCCTGCAGCAGCGGCAGTGGAACTTGGGTGGCAGCTACCAAAATCCAGACTATTGTTCCAAACACCTGCAAGGAAAGGAATACAGGTGACGAGCTGAGAGATCACTTTTATTCAGTCCTCTCTGCCTAAGAACTAGCCCTTAATATCTCACATCAACAAGTCTTCAGGTTACTTTTAGGAACTAAGAGAAAACACTTCAAAAGTACTTGAGGAGCCTAAGTACCATTCTCAGAACTGACAGGCACTAAGTGGAAGTTAAGATGAAGCCTCACTAAATTCTTAAAAGCTCTTAAAGCAGCCTTGAAAATGAGATTTACAAACCCAGGTTGCTCATGTGCTGCTGCTGAAAATTTTACCCTTAGGCTCAATTTGAAGGGAATATAAGAAATGTGAAAATATGGATATTATGTACGTTGTGTGTGTGTCAACAATCTATACTATCAACATAGATACTAAAATTAGCATGACAAGGATGCACATGAGATTTGGATTCAATCTTATGCTGTTTAGTTTTGCTAGTCCTAATCAAATGACATACAGAAAATAAATTAAATTGCATCCTATTTTTCAATGCATTTGTAATAAAGTGCTCAAAGAGAACACATTAAAGTGAAATAGAAGACTAGAATACAGAATAAGGCGAGTTGTAAATTATGCGGCRATGACTAGAAAAGTATACAGCTTTTCAGAGTTATTGTAACTAGGAGAGAAATTCAGCCCCACAAATTTTGTTTGTAGCATATCGATCTCAATGGCCTGAAGGATGATTTTCATACTCTAAGCTTGTCTGTTTTAATCAATTGTTGGTCTAACAAAGGATATTATCTCTCCCAGCAAATCCTGTCTCTATAAAAAATGGTGCCTGAAAAAAATCATAATTGTCATCCGAAACATGTTCATTTATTATAGAAAGGTTTAACTTCATAATCCAAGTTGCTGTGATATGACAGCTACAATTAATTTCAAAGCAAGTTACTATTTTCCAGTTCTCTAGATCTACATTTTCAGATTCAAAAAACTTTCTTTGGGACCAAGGCTGGGTCTTTCAGAAGGTGCCTGCTATACGATGAACTAGGTCCTCTCTAGCGTTAAACCGCAGCAGCGTATGTGTAAAGATGCGTGGCTAGTCTTAGCTCAAAATCCCCATGGGGTTATGTATTAGCCTTCAACCTATTCGCTGGGGTTCCTTTTTCAGCTGTTGTGAAGAAGCGATGTTTCTGTAGTTTCACAGGTCTGCAGGTGCAAGCCTGTCGCTCCGAGACCCGACAGCAACGGGCAGCGAGGAAGCAGAGGGCACAGCAGAAAGTGTGCGCATCCCACTGCAGACACTGCCCAATTCCAGGACCTGCTGCAGTGCCACTTCCCTAACATCACACCCATCCACTACAGCGAGGTTGCCAGACGTAGGATGGATTTGCCAGCCTAATTAGCCTTCTGTCCCTACCAGCTTGGGGCCTGATTTAGTGCCTGGACACGTACACCGAGCTCTTTGCTCCCGCGTGGGTTGTTGCTGCTTGCACAGTGGAGTRTTCAGCTCTGGCCCCACGAAAAAAAAATCTGAATAAAATCAGAGGAGTTCTGCCAAGATTTTTCTCTCTTGCTAATTAGGGCTGCAATTCCGCAAAGACTCATTCCCCGCCCTAGCTCCGAGGGCCTAATTCAAATCCGCAGGGTCTTACACGTGAAACCGAAGACACACTAGGAGTCCGCACAGGACCTATCACGCACACACGCAGGCAAAACCCAGCACAGTGTTTTCACCGGGGACTCAGGGACTTCAGGGCTACTTTGGGCATCAAAGTCCTCGCCAGCTTAAACAACCCACATAAAATCCACGTCAAAAGGCCTCGCGCGCCGCTGGGCCGCACCGGAGGGGAGGGGAGGGGAGGGGAGGGGAAGGGAAGGGAAGGGAAGGGAAGGGAAGGGAAGCGCCGCGCCGCGCCGCGGCCCCCGGGCCCCCGAGAGCCGCCGAGCCCGCCGCGCCGCTCGCCCTCACAAGATGGCAGGTGGCGGCGGGCCGGGCCGCGGCGGCGCCCCCCGGCGGGCAGCGCGCAGGGGCAGCGCGGCCGTGGCGGGGCGCGGGCTCACGCGATCACTCACGATCTCCAGGAAGACGAAGGCCCCCGAGTAGGTGCGCAGGATGTCCAGGCCGGAGGGCAGCGTGACCCGGGGCGGCGGGAAGTAGGCGGCGGGGTTGGGGGGCGGCGGCATGGACGAGCCCCCTCTGGGCAACATGTTGCTGCTGCTTTTGCCGCCGCTGCTGCCGAGCGCCGCCGCGGGCAGGTGGACGCGGAGGAGGAGGAGGAAGAGGAGGGAGCAGGTGCGGGGAGCGAGCG
>NW_020447475.1:649454-822813 GCF_003343035.1 Apteryx rowi | reverse complement strand
GTGCGCCCGCCCGCCGCGGCTGGGAGACGGGGCGCCGGCGGCGGCTGGGGGCTCGCGGCCGGGCGCGCTGGAGTCCCAGTGACTCACTGACTCACGGACTGGGGGGCTCACGGGCGCACTGACTGACTGCCTGGGGAGCTCACTGACGGACTGAGYGATGGACTGACTGACTGCCTGGGGGGCTGACCGATGGACTCACTGACAGACTGATGGACTGACAGACTGACTGACAGACTGTGGGGCTCACTGACGCACTGACTGACGCACTGACTGACTGACTGCCTGGGAGGCTCACTGATGGACTGAGTGATGGACTGACTGACTGCCTGGGGGGCTGACTGATGGGCTCACTGACAGACTGATGGACTGGYAGACTGACTGGCTGACTGACTGGGGGACTCACTGACTGACTAGGGGACTAACTGACGGGCTGACTGACTGACTGACTGACGAGGGCTCCCTGGCAGGCTGACTGATAGCCAGGGGGCTCACTGACTCACTGACTGGGAGGCTGACTGGCTGGGGCACTGACCGACTGACAGACAGGCTGACTGGCTGGGGGGCTCCCTGACTGACAGACTGACTGACTGGGGGACTGACTGAGAGGCCGTGTGCTGCTGCAGGTGGGCTCGGGCTTGGGTGTCTCCCTGCGCGCCTTCGGCCGGGCGGCCGGCTGCAGCGACCGGCCCCCCTGTGCAGACGTTGCGGGCTTCGATTTACTGCCGCAACGATACCGGCGTGCGGGGTGTTGCGGGGCGGGTGCCGGCGGTGCCCGGGGTGTTGCTCCGGGGTTGTTGCTCTGCCGCGAGCTGCCGGGAGGGCAGGAGGGGCTCTGCCCTGCTCCCCTGAGAGGGGCTTTGTTATCAGCCAGMGAGTTTTGGTTTTAGGGTACGGTCTAATATTTGAACTGGATTGCAAAACTGCTCATTCAGAAGTCCTGAGTCGGAGCCAGCCAGATTGACGGGGTTATTTCCTAACGTCAATTTGCAAAAGGTTGTTATTTACCTTCTGGTTATAGATATTTGAGGCCTCAAAGTTATGAGTGTTAGTTTGTGGGGGTTTTTTAGAAGCCTACTTCTAACAAACAAAGCCATGCTTTTAGCGCTTACCTGTGGAGGAGATGAGGTTTTCAGAAAACAAACAAACAAACAAAAAAACCCATAAAATACCATAAACCTGTGGAAGTTACAACACAGTGTAATTTTGGAAAAAGACAGCAATTTCCTTTGATTTCTTTATRCCCTACCATAAGTTCCTTATTCAAAATACTCAAAATATTTCATGTGTATCCACTTTTTTTTTTTTTAATTGGCATTCAACAGTGCACAGCTACTTCCAGTAGTGGAAAATGTTTATCTGGCATAAAAATTTGGGGTACGTACAGGTAAAGAAAGGTGTAGGTTCATCAGACCACTTCCAATGTATTCTCTCATCCTTCTTAGTGTAAGTAACTTCCAGATGAACGATATAACCATTATCAAGCACTTCTAAAATGTGGTAATAGCAACTCAGCTTTTAAATTGTGACTGCTAGAGGAGGAAGAAGCAACAAGTCATACTCTTTCTCATGCCCTCTCTAGGCCCATTCCTTTTGTCATGTCGTGCAACTTCAGGAACAGGAGAAGGGAGAACCTTCCCCCTCCTCATCCCCATGCCCTTTGCAGCTGGATGCCTCCTGCACCCCTAAGAAGTGGGAGATGTGAGGTTGAATCCCATTAGGCTAAGGAAGACACTGAGCCCGGCCTCCCCTCTTTTCTGAGTGCTTTAACCGGTTGTTTATCAGAGAAGAGTATCAGATACCTCTTATTCCTCCTCTAGACACATGGTAGGAGTGAGCACTGAGTTYCATTCATTTGTCTTCAGGGAAGGATTCCAGGCTCCGGAGGCGCCTACAGCTACTGACTTAGGAATGTTTTGGAGGGGAATAAGATTCAGATTTGTGTCCAATTGATTAGGTCTAGGTTGTTCTTTCTTGGGCTTGCGTTCTGGAGGACCCGATGTCCAATTAACGTTACGGTCTGGCCCTGAATCTGTTGCGAATGCCCCGCATTGGGAGAAATCTGAGTGGGTGGAAAACTGGGTGGATCAGTTTATGATTTGTAACACAGAACATGATTATCCTTATCTTGTACAGGGGAAGTTCAAGTAACACTTGGTCATAAACACTTCCAGTTTTATTATCCAGCCATACAATTAATCTGCATGAACTCCAGCAGCAATGGATTTTATTGATGATTACAGACCATGTGCAGTCTTTTTCTTTTTTTTTTGTTTGTTTGTAACTGCCATTAATTTTAACCTGCGCATTCCTTTTAACACTGATTTTCTGGAATTTGAGAAGGTTTTCACAGCAAAGTCTAAATTTTRCTGTTTATATGTACCTCTACACAAATGGCCCTAAAGCAGATTTATGGYAGTACTTTTTCTTAAATCCTAACCATTTAAATGGAAGTAACTAAGTTATTTTTACTATGTTTGGGCAGGATGTGTTACAATACCTTATGTGATTGTTTATCTACAGATTCGGATACAGTTTAAAAATCTTTAAAAGTCTTTAAAAATCTGAATTCTTTAAGAGGTTAGAATCAGGACTGCATTTTTAAGTTTCTATGGCATGAGTACAYGTTTGTGTTGGACAGCCTGCTTAATAGCATTTTTATGTAAATAATTGCATCTTGGCATCTTACAGAATAAACTAATGATGCTGCTTCAAGTCTTCCTGACTGTAGAGTCAACAAGTAGACAGAAGTATATTGATTCACAGTACATAAGAAGGTCTGTCTACACAACCAAAGGACTGAAAACTTCTTTTAATTAAAATATTTTTTAAATAAATTCTAAACTTTTCCCCCTGGTTTTCTTCAAGTGCATATTGCAGCCTAGCCTAAAGTTGGGATTGTCACAAAACTGCAAAATCAGTTGGTGTCATTTTTCGTTGATAAAAATTATCCACAAGGAGAGTAGATACAAGTGAAATAAATTAAAATTCCAGCATTTAAAAACTCCAAATATATGCAAGTATATATTGCATGTCAGTAGCTAGTACAGTGAAAACACTAGTAGAATGGGACTTTGTTTACAAGTCTTAAAGATTGTTGATAGAGAGTGAGTAATTCTTCAAAATTTAGAGATAATCCTTGGATTTATTTAATTGGACTTCCTGGGGAACATATGACTGAGAAAGTTAAATGAATAACCTACAATACACAAAAGCATCATAGGTTGAATTAATCAACTGATGATTTAAATTCCAAGTATAGTGAGGTAATATGTGCGTGTCTTCCATCACATGTATTGAAATGCAAATACCTGTGGTTCTCCCTGCTGTAATTGTCCCCTCTACCCTAAGTGACCAGCCCTTAGAAAAGTACATTAAATTATGAAAATCTGTAGTCAGCCATTACCCATCACATATAAGCTTTAGAGATTTAGAAGAGATAGATTAATATTTTGAAAAACATGAATATTATTATCTTAATCTTGCTGGATATGAAAATTGCTTATACAGCAGTCCTAAGTAGCAAGATTCATACAACCTTTGGTGCTCTGTGAAATTCTATTTCTGGAGGAGTTGAATATTTTTAAGGATACTAGAGTAACAGGTGAAAGTAATGTCAATATAGGAAACCATGGTCTTCAACTCCTTATCTGAATGTGTTATCACAAGCACTCTGGAGCAGCTCTGCTAATCTCACGTCTCGGGTTGCAGCGTGCGCAAGGGTGGTCTGCCAAAATGCTCAGTGTGGTGGAAAATTTAAAAACAATACCTGACAGTAACCCTATCCTGTACCCACATGGCGCTGTTTACTCACAGCCGGATCTTCACAGGCAAATCTCGTTAAGCCAGAGCACATTTCTTCTGATAGTGTCAGGATCGGTTTCTTTCTTCTGTTTACCTTCCTAATCTGTCAGAAGTTGCCTGCAAAGTCCTTTGAGTTTCTTTCAGATTTGCAAAGCTGTGCTTTCTTAAGGAAGCATACTGACTTTCTTAATCCAGTAGTTAGTTATATAACAAAACCAGAAAGCCAGCAGTTGACTGTATAAAATGCAAGCTGTTTTGTTTAAGTCTGAATTCATTTAACATGCTCCTGGTTATTGTGTGCAGGATTCTGCTCTCCAGCTGATACAAACTCAGCAGTCAGTACTTCAGCCAGTGAAATTAAATTGGCATACAACTGGTTTATGTAAGATGGAACAGACTCTTTAGCGTCTTTTGTATGGTCCAAGCTTTCTATTTACTCAGTGGCAACAGACTTTTAGTATCATGTTTGGAGGGTCTTGAGACCCTCTGTCACAATTTTTATTTTAACAGGCAGGATTTTGGTTGCCCGTTGCCCCTTTTGCATTGGCTCACTAAACCAAAAATAACTGTTGAAGTCATTGGCCTGATTCAGTTAAACTGTGCTTAGGACGCCTGCCGGGAAGAGGAGATGAAGATAAATGTGCCACCTGTTTGGTACACCAGTCCCAGGGATGGCTGGTTACCAAATCATTCCCCAGAGTAGCTTAAAGCGGTCTCAGAGCTGCTCTAAGGAGTGATTTCTGGCTGGCTTGTGAGACTGCGGTGGTACTCTGGTGTGGCCTCTTCCTGCTGAGGCGTCTCCGTGCCCAGAGCTGTGAGAGGGAAGGCATTGACTGCTCTGGCTCTCCACTGTCCCCRTCCCACGGTTCCTCTTAAAGGAGGGAATCCTTAGCTGGCTAGTGAGGGAGTTTGAGGGTCCTTTCCCACTGCCGGAAGGCTGCCAAGAGGCTGGCGCGGAGCCAGAGACCCTCCTCAGTGGAGCACGCTGGTGTTTCCGAGAGCAGAGTTAGGTTTCTGACCTGTTCCACTGACATCATTTTCATGTCCCAAAGGATACCACCACTTAAATGTATTTGGCCTGGTGGCGTTACAGTTCTCTACTAGTATAGCAGTCTGTATAGCATGCACTCAAAGGGCCAATTCTCTTTTCATTTACACTGAGAAATTCCTCTGGGATGCGTGAGAGTGCAGCAAAGGTAAAAATGCAAAATTCCAACAACAGTAGAGGGGAGGATCCTGAATCCACGTGGTTTGCATGGGTGGGGAGTGAGATGACTGAGTAGGGAAAAGTTGCCAAGTGGGAAAATGTTGCAAGAGGTCAATGTTTTCTGCTCTTGGCGTAGGTGAGCCAGCAGAGAAAATGGATTGCCCCCCGCAGGGCACATGCAAGTCCCAGAGGTACAAACTGGAGCATAACGTTCTTGTAGCTGAAGGATAAGTAAGGGACACTGAGTGTTTAAGACAGCTGCCCAGGGAAACCAGCAGATGGGCTGCAGAGCAGCAACGTTTGCTGTTTTCTCTCCGCTCCCCGCTTCCTGCTCCATGGTGCGAACGGGGAGCAGTTCGAGCGGGTTGCAGAAGAGCCCGCGTTTGGTAGCACGGACCCAAGGACATGCCGTCTAAGCGCTGCGAATGCAAGATGCAGCATGCTGTGCTGTTAGGGCTGCTGGTAGCATGGGGCTCTTCTCTCTTGTCATCTGTCAGAGCTTGAGTACTAATCTTTAATCATGAAGTGTTGGCCTCTGATCTCACTGGGCAGGAGTATGTATCTAGTGTTTTGATGAACTCTCAGTGCTGACAAGGAGTCACTTTTTTCCCCTCATTGCAGTTTGTTTGCCTTTTTTGGACTGTTTGTTTTATTGAGCAAATTCCTAGCTAAAAATCCAATAGCAGGTAAAGGATAATTAGGCAACAAACAAAGGTGGCTTCATTTTATGATGAATGAATTCAGGAAGGAGAAGCAGGGATACAAATTAAAATATGCTTCTCTACAAATGGATTCTACTGTTTTGAAATAGCATAGGAAGTGGTTGCAAAAGAAGGAAGCCTTTAGATTTCAAAGCCCTGTGAATTTATTCAGTCGTAGGTAAAAAGGATTAAGTTTAGTGTAAGAACATGTATACATAATTATGCCTTATCTGATGACTTTAAGTAGGATGGTAAACATAACTATTTGAATGTAGGCATCATTAAGTGAATCGTAAGTCACCTCTCTATATTCATAATTAGTTTCAGTTTGCTTAAAATAGTAGGGTCCAATTCTATTGGCATCTGTTGCTACTCAGAGTCCTGGATGAGAGAGTACTCTTTGACCACTGAGTCACAGGCAGACCTATAATCCTTCTACTGACTACGTTCATCTCAAAACCATCTTTGCCCCCAGAATCTCACTCCTCCAGTGTTTAGGAACTTTCTCATAAGCTTCAAGCTGCTCCTAATCCAGTATAACTGGGCTGCTGCCAAATGCAGTGAGCCTGTTCCCCAGCCATGGGTTCCCTCTGCCTCCTTTGCATCAGAGCTAGTGCAAATGAGAGCACAGAGCGGGCCAGACCAAGGAAAAACTGTTCTTTTTTCTTTTTGATAGGTTAGGCCTGTGCTGAAAAAAAACTAATTGTCAGTACTAACAGATTAGTTTAAAAATAAACACAAAGATTATGAGCCGGATATACTGCTATGTTTAGCCTTCTTTATGAAAAATACAGTACATGGACTTTATTTCTCTTTTAAGATGATAGATGGAAAACCACTGCTATGTTTATTTTTTTAGAGGTTCTGAAACCCCACAGGTGAGAGGTGCTGATGCACAGAGCCTCTGGAAACCTTCACATGATTTGAGCCGTGCTTCCGCCCCTCTAGACTTTGTGTGCTGCTAGACCCATATTAAAGAGAAAAATCAGATCATTGCAGTGATCTGTTTATACTGAAGGAAGATTGTTTTCAGTGTGAAATTCATATTGTTCATAAAGAGATGTCTGAATATTCTTATATGTATGTCATTTTAGTGAAATTAATAATGAATTTTTTTATTGAGCCATTTTTTACAGTGTTTTACATCCTGACAAACCCTAATGATCTCAGTAGAGATCATACATAATACATCAGCATTTGTCTCATTGTTTGAGACTCAGGGTAAGCACAAATACATGTTCTGTAACCTTGAACTTTAGATTGCAAACTTGCCTGTCCACTGAAATGATAAGAGTGCTCAGGTGTTTGCAGGAGCCGGGTGCCCATACAGAGCACAAGCACTGTTTCTAATGCAYGATTTTCAGATATCATATTGAGAACTGCTGCCCAGTAATGTGCTTGCGTCCTCTGAAAACTGGCCCTTACATTCATGGCAGGTTCCAGATAATTACTATTTCTGATTCACCCAAGTGCTGAAGCAACATCTGAAGTTAATATAGCATGTGAGAACAATATCTTTATTTTAAAAATCCATCAAAACCGGGCATGAGTTTGGGAAAATCTGTGGTTACTCCCACGTGCATAAGGGATTCCATTTTGGGGAAGAAGCTTGAGGAATCTCAGCAGCGAATGCAATGAACTGACAAGCATTTATAAACAGGGAATTACTGTGAAAATATTTCGTCAGGGCTATCTCARCTATTCAGTTCCTACTGAACCCAGCCTCAGGTTCTTACACAATGTTTTGCTAAGTTTAAACATTTGATCAAGTACGTTTTGATTCATAGGAAAACAAACAGGTTTGACTTTTTTCCTTTCTTTCTTAAACCTAAACCGGTTAGACTGCATTCTTGTTAGCCTGAYGTCCTTCATGAAGAAGTAAGTATTACACAGAGAATGTATGCAATTTCTGAATAGAAAACAATCTGTGGCTCTACTAGCRTCCTTTAATTTACAAATCATAAAGGGAGGTGAAGTAGTTTGTGCTGTCCTCACACTGAGATGCACTCTGCTAAGATGTGGTTCAGACTATGAAAAATAAGGACAGACTATCTCACTTTCCCTTTATGATTTTTAATGAGACAATCACAGCAGTTACTTGCACAGATAATGTTAATGAATATTTTAATTCATTCAGAGCTGTTTATGTAATCTCTTGTGTTCTTCAGTCTCTGACCTTGTGCTTTTTTTCCTGTCGTCTTTCCACTTCTTGTACATGTCCCTCTTATGTAGTGAGTGTTTTCATCCTCTATAGTGAATAGTTTGCACATTGTTCTCAGAGACTCTGAAGGAGGGGAGGGGAAGGGAAGATGAATAAGCTACCAGGAAAGTTCTGTAGATTATTTACAAGACAGTAGTTAAACAAAACGAAACAAAACCCCAGCAGCTTCCCTGCACATCTCTGATCCTAAGAAAAATTCTTCTGCTCTGAAGTCCATGCTGAGGAAAGATTTGAGATGGGACCTTATGTTCACTTATCCTTCTGAGTGTTTACAGTGTATAGCAGTGCATTTGAAATACTTGGCCTTTCCATTTTATGCCCGCAGTTAATTTTGTGGAGCTACTTAAGTAGCTTAAATTTTAATCCACAGGTATTTGGAGGAAGGAGGAATCAGTGGTCAAAAAACACAGCTCATTAATTTTACATAATAGCAAAAGAATAAATAGGTCAGTATTCTATGCATTATTTTGCTAGCAGGGTAGTCTGATTACAGTGAAGTTAATGTTTATGTGGTACTTTGAAGGTGTAATTTATTGAACAGGACTAATGTAATGTTCATACACTTTTAACATTTTAGGTATATTCTTTACCTGGAAAGAAATTATTAACCTAGCATGAAGTCCTTTGGGGTTTCTGGTGTGTAGTGGAAGAACCAGGGTGGGGATTCATCTAAGCAAGTGCTTATATGTATCTTTGAGCTGCCTGGCTAGACCCCCACTGCAAACAGAGGATAGAAATAGTCATATTTGGGGAATGATTTCTTTCATCCTAAAGTAGATGTCTGAAATATATCATATGAATCATATCTGCCTGCTTCTCTCCTCTGACTATAATGGAAATTTTGAGGGGAGTTGGCCTGATGTGGGCATCTACCTTGCAGATAACTAAAGTTAGGTGGGACAGATCTCTGGACCAGAGTAATTCAGTGTTTGCTGTAGTGATTTGGAAGTAAATAGGCTGCTTAAAATGAGTCAAATAGCAGTCTGGGTTAGTTGGCTGAAAGGACTCATGCAATGTAACTTGACRAGTCTGTATATACCATGTACTATGTACTAGGTCCTGAGTATGTTTGACATGATAGATTAAAAATGTTGTTATGCTCTTTTTCTTTGCTCTCAATGTCTGCATTTTTCTTTCTGTCAAAGCCTAGCAGGGTACGTTCCTAGAGCAAACCCCTTCCTGCTTGATGCTGTATCATCCTGCCTCAGTTTCCTTCTAGAGATTTCTGTGCTCCTCGGATCCTTGTGCGGGTCAGTGATGAAGGTGGTAGCTCTGAAGCTGAGTCCTAGTCTCCTGGGTTCAGTGGTAAATAGAAAGCAAATACAAGACCCTCCTGCCTGGATCTATGCCGGACACAAAACTGTCTCCAGCCTTTCCTCCCATGCACTCAACTGATTGTCTTCTGCCTGGATTTTTCTTTCCACCACCACTGTGGCACAGTCTGGCTCTCATCTAGGAAATGCTTTCTTTCAGGTTTTTGCTAATCCTACTAGTACAAAATGAAAACGTCTCTCTCATTGTAGGGTTCTCGCCAGCTCCTTCCCCCAAAATTGTTCTTTCACATGGGTGAATGCAGGGCTGTGCTTCTGAGAGGTTCTCTTCAACTTTTTCCAAATATCTCCTGACTAAACTCTTCTTTCTGTTATTTGCTGAGCAATACAAGCAGCTGGCCCTCACTTCCAGCTTTTCTAGTAAGCCACACCTCCACTGGAATAGGATCTGACTGATCCCCTTGTCTGTGCATGGAGAAAATTACCTGTTTGTGATGACCAAAAGGGAATGAATGTAGGTACCGATAATGAAATATGGAGTATGACATCTCTACGTCAAGAATCAGATCTTTATATATCAGGAGGAACCAAGGTCTGAATTCGCAGTGGTTAATGAGTTACATGTGACTAGAATGTATATATRTGGGAAGGACAAGCAAAGGTATGTCTTATCCTATAACTTTTCCTCCATGCGGTTCTTCTGCTTTCCAAACTCCAGTGGCTACTCGTACAGTTTTGATGTAGATTTGCTCTGTCAGTTACTCCATCCATGTCCTCTAGCCAGCTAAGTCCCAAGCAGTACTGCTGGCATAGTGCAGAAAGGATAGACAGAAGAAGGGGCTACTGGAAAGAAGCTGAGTTTCTGCTCGAGTCCAGTGAAAGGCCATGGTCAGATACATTGGTCAGTCAAATACCAGACTGAACACTGGTGGAGCGCTAAAGCACACACTTCCAACACCAAAGCACCAGAGATGGGGTCAAGGGGAAGGTTTCCGCAGCGGATCTGAAGGTCTGCCCATTTCTTGTGAGTCTGGCATCCTTTATTAGCATCATGTCCACCAGAGCATTTATATATATATATACCTCTGTGTGTGTGTGTATAAATATATATCATAGACTCATTTTTGAAAACACCAGTAAAAGATGTAACAACATAAGGTATAGAGTTACACAGGGCTTTTACCAGGGTATTTACTGCTCCCAGTTTGTTGAGAAATGAGTGTATAAGGTTGATGTCCTGAACACAAACACTGAAATAGCAAAATCAGAAAGGGGAATGTAATGTGAAAGTCATTGTTTCTAATGTTTAGATAAAATTAGATTATTTCATCTCACTCCAAGCTAGAGGTCCTGGTATTCTGTGACATAGTTCTTCAGCTCAGCTTTCTGGGGTATTATTTAATGAACAGGTGTTCTAATATATAAAATAAGATCCATTTTCAGCTCTGCCAGTATATCTCAGCTAAAATAACTTTTCTGCTCTGACTTTGATTACAACAGCCTCAGTTTGCAAATGACTCCATTGGCTTCTTTATCTGGACCAAATTTAAAGACTTCACCATTGCAGCTCTTCATTGCTCCACCTCTTTCTATAGCTCAGCTCTTTTCCAAATCTCCATCTCTGATTTAATTCTCTACTCTGTTCTCATCCTTATTTTTTTTTCTCCCATATTTTGTTTTATTCTCTGTAAGTTTTTATACTGCTTGTATTTTCCCTTTTATGAGAGTCTTTTAGGGAAATGGCGTGACATGTATGGTCACCACCATCTGTAACACACTGCTCTCCTATCCAGGCAGAAAGCCATGTGCAGTGTGGTCATATACATTGCTTGGGTATGCTTGTGTTTTTAGAGTGTCCACTAGTATGTGTCTACACTGGAAACAGTTCAGATTTGAGGAAGTAAGGATGAAAAAGTATGCTTCTTACAAGGAAAGGCTTGTAATTGTACGACGTTTCTGGAGGAAAATGTATTTCTACTTCTTCAGGCTCTGAGTAACTCTGTATCTTGCATAAGTGATCTTACAGAAAGCTCTGGGGTTCCTGAATTACTGCCTTCAGATTTCTTCTTGGATCTTCTGGCGGCCTTTTAGATTTCCTCGGACAAGGGTTTGAGCATTTTCAAGACTTAGAAACTGGCTCACAGTGGGAGTAAATTCCTCAGTTCACATGCTAAGCATCCGCCAACTCTATTCAAATTTTTTTTCACAGTATTTTACTTAATCCTTTACTGACTGACTGATCATTGTTGCTGCTTCCACCCTCCACATGGTATGGTGTCCCACATGCTCAGGGAATGTTGTGGCACAATTGATATAAAGACTTCTATTGTGTGAAGTTGGGGAAATTAGCATGTCTTGCTAGACAATTCACCACTGAGAGGTAAATAAGATAGCACTGGCTTAAAACATCTAGTAAAGGGGAAAAATGACCAGGGCATTCTTGACTGAAATTTGTTTCCAGAAGGACATTGCTTATATTTTCTGAACTCCTAAGGATTAAGGTATGTCTGAAACAATAAGACCAAAGCAATAAGTGGCATTATGCCTACTGCTTGGTAAAACACATAAACAAAGACAAATGCAACCCTTATCTGGATCGAGAGGGAGGGCGAGGGAAGAGAGGTAAAGAAATTGCATATGAGAAGGTCATGGCTCTGCAGATATGTCCATGCTGTACTGCCTCATACTAATGCAGAGCTACAGCCCCTTTACTGCCCCAACATCAGTAAATCTGTATCTGTTTAGGCACAGGACTTCTACGGGATTTAGGTATAGGTGTAGCACTGAGCATGGTAAGGGTCATGTGGATTCAGGACTCAAAAATGCACGTGATCGCACAGCTCCCAGACACTGAGATTTTTATGCAGTTAACTACTATGCTTTGGTAGGCTGCTGCTGCTTTCTGCAAAACAGGACCATGCAAGTTCCTGGTCCCACCCATCTAATGAAAATCAAGTGAAACTTTTCCTCCCTGTGTTGAAACATCATCATGGAGAAACATTTACAGGACTGGAGAGGGTGGGGCCTCAGGACCACAGTCGGGCACACTCTACACGGCAAGTAGGCAGAGTTCACAAAATTCTTTTACAATTTGCTGTTCTCGCTTCCCACACAAACATAAAAACAATCCAGATTAATATACCCCTTTGATCATGCTCATTCTTTCTTCTACAAGAATGCAGAAGATATGTATGACTAAA
Source organism: Apteryx rowi (assembly GCF_003343035.1). NCBI lineage: Eukaryota > Metazoa > Chordata > Aves > Apterygiformes > Apterygidae > Apteryx > Apteryx rowi. The sequence goes on along the minus strand of NW_020447475.1, from coordinate 810,412 downwards.
GTCAAGCATGACTTTAATTTAAAAAAAAAACGCATATGCACAAAAGCCATGAATTGCTATGAATTAAAGGAAAACAAGCTAGAACAATGCCTTCCAAAGTAACCGTAAGTTAATTCCTCTCACTGTGACACATCTTGTTTTTATCATTTTATACCGTGTCAGATTGCTTCCCTTAATACCTGGTTCATGTGGTTGGCTACAACTACGATGTACCACTTAAGACTGTATATCAAATTAAATAAAGAGAGGTGCCTGTTTAGATTCTTGTGGCTGTGGTCAAGAATGTGGCACTACATTGCTCTGGATACTGAAACATTTTCTAAACATTAACAAAAAAGTGATTGAATGGATGAAAGTCACTGAAAGATGTGGATCTCCTAATTGTCCATGTAAGATTGCTTGAAATGCTTCAGAAGAATATGTTCCTAATGGGACATATTTATTCTGTGGTCTTTTATTTAGAATCAGTTGTTGAAAACATTGTATTTACCCTCAGTGTCTGTGCCTTATGTGCATTCCAGACCTAGGAGAAGTAGGAAGTTAATGCTTGCACTAAAATGACAATCTTCAGAGRGGGCAAATTGAAACAAGAGAGGTTCAGACTGGGCATAAGCCAAAACTTTTTCCCAATGAGGACAATTAAGCATTGGAGCAGGTCACCCAGAGAGGTTATGCAGTCTCCATCCCTGGAGGTTTTCAAGCCCTGACTGGATAAAGCCCTGAGCAACCTGGACTGACGTCATAGCTGATTCCGCTTTGAGTGGGATTTTGGACTTGAGACCTCATAAGGTGCCTTCCAACCTGAATTTTTCTATGATCCTATGATCTCTGGCATTTCTTAAACTCTTTCAGTATGTATACAAAACTGTCAAGTTATCATTTTTCTCTTCGGAAATAAGTGAGAGCCTATCACAGGCATTTACGTGCCCCTGGCAGTTAGAGAGCTTGCACTTGGAAAACAAAGATGGCACTGTAGATGGGTCTATCTGCTTTCATTTTTTCCCAAAGTTTGGTGGTTTTGGCATTYGCTGACATGTAGGAGAACCAGGGATCAGCCACAGAACAGGCCCAATGGGGATTTGAAATCATATCTTCCCCAAACTACTGAGTAGGTAGGAGATTGTCTTGGGGTTTTTTTGGTTGATTTGGGTAATACTGGGATTAGGTAAAATGATTTTGGTGCCCAGCTCCAGCAGACCGTAAATCCTGAATAGTCAGACACCGTTTCCTGTGCTCCTGGCTCTATCCACTTTATGTAGAGACCTAAGGTACTTTACTCACCACAGTGAATTTCCATTGGCTAGCAGTGAAACCTGTGTTGTATCTCAAATTCTTAATCATAACAAGCATATTTCTTCTGCAAAACACAGCTAGAATCTTTTGAGTAAGTGCTGACCCAAGCTTGTGTCTGCATAACATGGTGCAGAGCTGTATGGACTTATTGCCAGGCTCCCTGTGCGGTATAGCCTCTTTTATTTGGCTTGGTGTTTGGGCTAGGCTTATTGGCAGAATTTATTAACTGGGAGTCAGTGGTGCAGGACTGGGTTTCATGAGCACCTGTTCTGACTTATGCCTTGCTAGCTTGAATATCTGTGCTGCTCTCATCTATTGTCCCTGTTCTGTAGTTAGCACAGGAACAGCCATGGCACGTCTACTTGTTCCAGCTGGTATAGCCTTGTCCAATGTTACATGAATGCATAGTGAGTGAAAGGGTTGCCTTTTTTTTTTTTTTCTAATTAAGGAAGGATGAAGGTGGTGTCTTAGTGGTGGTCTTAGGAGAGGAGAAGGATGGAGGAAGCAGGCAGTTTCAGCCTCTCTATCACAGAAACCCAGCACAAGTTCTTCACCTGCTCCCCTCAGCTGTGCAGCCAAAGGCTGAAACAGTGAATCCTTCCTGTACACGGAGCTTGCTCCTGGGTGACTTTAACTCACTATCTGCAAAAAGAGCGGATGGAGTTCACCTTTCTTCAGTGTTTTGATCAGTTTCAATTTAGACACGTGTTGCCTGATTTTGTGAGTGAAGGAAAGCGCCTGGTCAAATCCCAGGCAGGGCTTGATCCTGCAGCAAAGCATTTCTTCTCTTTCACCTCCTCCCAGCTCTAAGCTTCCTCCTAAAGAACAGGAGAATGACCTGTGAAGACTGTCAGCGTTAAGGGCACCTCTGGCTTCTCTCAGCCAGTGGTCCCAGGATGGCCAAACAGTTCCAGAAAAGCAAGCATATTTTGGCAACTTACTCTGTGCTTGATCTTAGAAAAGGTATTACCTTTCCTCAAGAAACTTAGCCTTGAATGAATTGTTCATTCCTTATCATTATCCATTAATGATTCTAAAACTGAATGAGTTGAGCTTATTGAGTTTATTACAGTAGATCCTAAAAAGCGGAATTCTGCTTGATGTTGGGGAATGTCAGCTTCCCAGAAAGGGAATAACACAGGGTGGAGTACATTGTACTAAGTGAACTTGTTTGCCCAAACACTCTCATAGCATAGTAGGGGAAACATGAAAGGAAATGTGGTCCCACCCCTGCACTCATAGATCTGAAAAGTTGCCTGGATGGTGTGCAGCAAGAAGGGAAATTTACTGCTGGTAGCAGCAAACTGTTTTCCAGATAAACAAGTAGCAGAGAAACTGGCTTAGAAGAGTGGTTCTGAGTCACAGAGTCTCCTGGGAGACTTCTGGGTTGATTATTGCTCAGAGATGAGTTTGGAGTCAAACTACCAACTAGCTAAATGGTTTGGAGGATTTTCCTTTTGAGGGCCAGGTTGAGTAAGCATGACTGTTGTCTGGTTGCTTTTGCCTTGTTTTATATAGCAGTAGAAGGGAGACCTGGAGCTAATCCTTTGCATCACTAGCTGACGGGACTGCCTTCATGTCCAGCTCTGAAGTGACCCTCCTCATATTCTCAGAGGAAGACTGTGGGCAACTGGTGTTTAGAGTGACCTGCAGGGTTCATTTACTGCATGTGACTGATGCTTTGCATTCTCCTCAACCTCCAGATATCTCTCCTTCCTTTTCTGTGTCAAGTTGGAAAGAAAATCTGGAGGCCTCTTGCAGAGGTCCTGGAGTTTCTCCTGACATCTCCTGTTGTGAGGAAAGGCAAGATTTTTAAGCAGCCTGAGGTAAGTCTAAGAAAAGGCTAGTTCTGAAGGCAAAATGGTTGTTGTATCTCAGCAGCACCCTGGACTTCAGAATGGTCCTGGAAATGCTGTAGAAGATGCCATGTGAGTGTGGGCTCTTCCAACACATGAAGGAAAGTACTCCTTCTGTATTAAAAATATATCAACATCTGATCCATTATGGACATACTGCCATGGAAAACTCAGTAGCCAGGCCCTGACAGCAAAGCCTCTTACTGCTGATCATTTGTGAAGAGTCCCACTGAAGTGTGTGATTAAGTTGCTCAACCACATGCAGTTCCAGGCTCTCGGAGGGTAAAGCACATTCTATGGCTGTTGGTGTTAAGCTGCTTATTATGTTGCAAAGGCACAGGTGATTTTTAGCATTAGACATCAAGCATCACTGGCTACTGAGTTAGGGAGTTTGCATGTTCCTAGAATGTGCATTGGTATAAATGAATCTGCATGTGCCTGTTTACAGCCTACAGCAATGATGCTTCCTTTATACAGTTCTCTTTGTGCTAGACTTTTCTATTTAGCAGCTTTTGGGGGACATCAAAAGTTAGAAGTGCTCCATTTATTCTCAAGTTGCATAAAAGCTGTTCAGACTTGACTGCAGAGGAACATCAGTGCCAGTGTTAAGTTAATTCCTCACACCTTAGACCAATCTGATGGATTGATGGAGTGGGAAGTAGAGATAAGTGAGTCCTTGTCTGCATATCAGGCAATATAATTGCACAGTCACAAGCAAAGAGGGTAACAGCTTTTCATCTAACTTTGAAGTTGGCTCTGCTTTGCATGGAAGATGGGACCAGATAACCTCCAGAGATTCCTTCCAACCTAAATTATTCTATGATTCTAGCAAAGGAAGGATTTTTTTCAAGAGAAACTGGAAATGTGTCCCTCCAGGTCTGAAGTCACCAGGGAAAGTATTGGGACTTCCTGTGCAAGTCAAAGATAAGTGGACTTTGTGAAGCACATCCRTAACTAGTATACCAATGAGTTTACTGTTTCTGTCATTAATGAAGTCATATTCACCTCTGTGTACTCTAAATTTGCCCAACCATCCTAAATTGCACATAAAAATGAAATATAAATTCACTATTGGCTGGATGCCACCTGCAGACCTGAACTGACTTTAGGGTCACTGTCAGCTAGCTCAGCAGTAGTTACTCTTCCTTTAACCCAGTGAAGTGAAAGCTGAACTGAGCCCTATCCTTTTCAGTCTGCTTTCCCTACAAAAGATGAATCATGAGGGGTTATTGTATGTACAGAAAGTGCCAGGCACATTCTGTGGCACTTTTATTTTCTCTTCTTGAGGAATTCACAGACAAAGTAGATGGTAACTTGGCACTCTGAATCATTCCACTCTCCTGTACTGAGCATTTCCACACAGTCCTCATGCCCAGTTGGGTCGTTTGGTTCTCCTTCCTTCCAATTACTGTAGTTCTGCAGTGAGGTGTTGTCTGCATACACAAACTGTCCTTCTTTTTCCATGTCATTCATCCCAATGAACGCTCGGAAGAGGCCGCTCTTGGAGATGTAGTCAGCAATCAGGGCATTAGTTGCTTCATCTTTAGGCATTGCTAGTGTTCCTCCTCTATCCTTGCAGTGGATCAAGGCTTCTCTGTAATTCTTCTCTTCTTTGACAATGTAATAGAATTTCTCATCTGTCTCTCTGATGCCTGCTATAACTTTAGAGGAAAAAAAAAATTGCTCAATGGCATTTCAACATATATTGAAGATGCTTCTGTTCCAATATCACAATGAGGTGATTTTTACACTGGAATTAATCAAAGGGAGAGAGGAAAAAGTGTTCCTGCAGCTGAACTTGCGATGAACAATGATGATTGGATCAGAGACTGATGCTGTTAATGGGAGTGATAAACATCTTACACAAGTTAGGACAAGAGCTCTTCAGTCCTGATTGGCATGCATCTTCTGAGACRCTTTAGTACTAGACATCACTGAAATAAAACCGATCAGATCAGGGCATGCTAAATGGACAATTAGCAGGGTCTAATTCTCAACCATCTCAGTTACTTTACTTTTTACTGAATACAGATTTAAAAGAGTGCTCTGGGATGGAAGTACAGGATTATGAATAGCTTTCAGGTCCTTTCCATGTAGAGGGAAGTCAATGTTTTTAAGTGTGATTGCTAAAATGAGAGATGAGTGCCATATTCTCAGAGCTGCTGTAGCCACTAAGCGTGCATTGACTACAAAGAGAGCTGTGGAGGCTCAGCAGCTTTAAAAGCCAAACTTCTCAAGCAACATCTATCCTAGTGAATTAAACAGTGCCAAGGAGCATTCCTGGGTACTGGAAGTTGATTGTCCTTGCTGCTAGATTGCTGGAATGGTCCCAGGCACAGATTTGGCTTGGGGCAACTAATACTTTCCAAAACAATTCAGGGCCTACCCTGGCACAGTTTAGGAGCTAGCAGAGGCCAGCGACCATTCCTGATGATGTGGCCATTCAGTTTTGTAGGATTTAATAATAAAGATGAGGGCTGCTCTACGCCAGTTGCCCACAGTGCCAGAGAATGATTCCAGACACTTTTAATTTACTGATATAGACCTAGTCCTAGAAGTGGTGCCCTTTCAAAGAGCAGTGTGATGTGGAGCCCTTTCTAAAAGCTTTGCTGTGCCAGGACATTTCCTTCCTTCCTTTCAGTAGGGACAGTTTACATTCTCCAGCTGACAGCACTGCCTACAAACATGACTCCTTATAACCCATGTCTTTGGGGTGTCGGTATCTCCCTTATTACAGGAAAAATCAATGCACTGAGGGAAACTCTAGGACTACCATACATGCAGCCCTCTGGTGCAGCAGAGAGGTCAAGAGATTCTTATCACCTTTTCTGGCACTTTGAGCAGCTTGGCACAAACTTTTTCCTTTTGTTGCCTGAGAGGCCACGGAGCCTAAAGGTGAGCCGTGCTGAGGCATTTAGCAATCTGTGCCATGTGCTTTTCATGATTCTTTCTATCGTACTATTGATCATTTCTGTATTGGTTTTGCTTTTATTCATCTGCTGCATGTGTCCTTGCAGAGGCAAGACTGTTTGCTGTATGTTTTAAGAGTGCCTCATATGACTGGGTCCTTTTCCTGGTACTGCTGTAAAACAGCAATGATAGAAGAACAGCAATGATAAATGTGATAGGAGCAAATAAAACATGTCAAGTACATGATGATGCTTACCGTTCTTTACAAACTTGATGGACGTGTTAAGCCGAGCAACATTGATATTCAGTTGTCCAACAACTCTGCGGTATCTTCCACAGTCACAGACTGTGCCTGAAGCAATACAAAGGACAGAGAATTCATCTGTTTAGGAGCATATGTGTGTGTGGAGGGTCAGCTGTAATCCACTTTCAAACCTTCTAAAGACTTGGCCTCAACTTGTGGAGAGCTAATCTCACCCTACCTTATTGGCCATACTCCTGTAGACCAAAGCACTCAATATTTTGCCTCTGTACACTCCATCGTTAACTTGCTTAAATATCCCTAAGTGTGAAAATGCATATGGAAGAGTCATAGTTTGCCATCTTCCACCCACCTGTATCAGTGTAGGATTTACACATCCTCTGCCCCTCTCATTGTTAATTCCATCGAGTTTTTCATCATGGTCTGAATGTCAAAGGTCTACCTGCATAACCGTAAACACCACTGATTCCTCAGCCTTCTGAAAGAAACAGCAGCATTCGTGAAATGAGGAACTGCTGTTTGCTCAGTGAAAGGAAATTTGTGAGTGTGCACAGAGGTAGGAGTGGAAAACCTTTGGGAGAGGGACCATGTTAGTGAAATGTTGCATGCCACTGTGGTACAGCAGAAATAATTTACACCAACTCAAATAATCAATAGCTTTCAGGTGCTGAAGGCCGAGTTGCATTTTTGTTGGTAAACTGAAATTTGACTTGGTATAGATTTTGTTTGTTCCTCTTCTCAGGGAGAGAGGAAGTTGCTGATGGTTTCCTATTCAGAACCAACTGGCATTGCCTATGAAATGTGTTAAAAATGATTACAGCTGTACATTCAAGGTGGGAAAACATTTAAGGTTATTAGTAGACTACAGATTATATTCTATCTAAAAAGACATATTCTTTTGTCCCCACTCTCCTATTGGGAGTTTATTAAAGGACTTCATTCCTTTGGTGTTCAGAAACTTTCTTCTAGTTTCCAATATAAATGTATTCCTGGTCTATTTGTACATGTTAGTTTTTACGTTATCAATCATTGTCCATTAATTTCCGTAACTCTTGTCCATCTTGTTGTGTATGTTGGTATTCATAGCCATCAGTCATGTCCCTACCCAGCCTCCATTTTGCTAAACAAAGCTTTTCCAGTCTCCTCCTGTTTGTTTCATCTATTCTGAAGTTTATGCACTCTGTAGGCCTCAGAATTTTGTGAAAATCAAATTCAAACAACCAACCCTGAAATCAAAGAACCAGCAGACTCAACCATTCTGAAGAGAAAGATGCATAATGTACCTGCTTTTCCCTTTTTTCCAGGCACCCCTGATAAGCCCTTGGCTCCTTTGTCTCCTGGATAAAAAGGAAGATATATTCTCAGATCTCAGACAGTGCACATGTTAGGAGAACATAYTTGAAACACCAGTTTAATAATATACTAATGGTCTGCTTCTGGTAGAAAACCCTGAAGTACTGTACTAGCAGGTGTGCCAAGTCAAACAACCCATGATTAATTCTGGTGAATGGAAATAAGGAGAACCCTTTAATAGCTAACCCACCGATAACGCAATCATCTTGTGTGCTGCTGGTTCCTGGTACCACTTGCTTTAAATATAAGCTACACAATGATCCTGGAAGGCTGAAAGCACTCAAGAAACCTGTGGGAGGGGAGACCTGGGTTCTCTGATTGCCTGACAGGACAGAGCCCTTTCGTGGATTCAATAGCTCCATGTCAGCATAAGGCACAAGATGAGGCTGATGTGCCCTAAGCCACTGAATTCATGTGTGCAGCATGGCAGCAGTTAGCACCTGCATGAAATGGGTTCAGTAAGGGTTAGCATTTCATTTCAGATACAATTCATGGAAATATGGTTTATTTTCATCCAGCTGCTTTCCCCTTGTTCTGTAGATCATCAAAATGATAGAAGTGCTTCTTCAGATGCTGTGCTAATATATAAAGGCAGGTGACCACCTTTTTTAAAAATTTCAGCTGTAATTTGGATCAGGAAATTCCCTGACTTTATCTGAAATTAATGTCAGCTTTACTTTTATGAATTTAAACCTTCAGAGGCCAAATAACATTCATACTTGCTTTCCTTGTTGATGGCTGTATTTTGACATGCTTTGTCCTTTAAATGGTTTTATTTTTTAAAATAAACCAGAAGTTGGCTGGCATTTTAATTAGCATTGCTTGATACCTTGCACGCTTACAAGCTGAAATTTCAGGGTTGCTTCATTAAGAACTTGAATGTTTAATAGTGGTAAATCTAAACAGTGACTGAGTGACCTTTTCTTCTCCAAAAATAAAAAATAAAAAGAAATAAGGAAAAGTATTCCAATTAGAAGGGGGTGATAAAGTGTACAGTCAGCTTGACAGGGAGATTAATTTATTTAAAGACTCAGARCTTTGGTTTACTTAAAGATAAGCAACCTGTGGGATTCTTAAATTCTAGTCTCCTTTGGTGACCGAAGAAATCTTAGGAGATAACTATCTGTGTCTTCAGTTGTCTAGGTACTTTTGAAAATTAGTCCCTCAGGCCAAATTCTTTTGTTCTTCTTTGATCCTGAGGCTGCCAGAGGCCATCAAAGGTTTACTAGAATACGTTGGCTTGAGAAGCTCTCTGGAGAAGTTGTTCCACCCGCTCACTGTATTTCTGGGTTGATGCACTGGTTAGAGACCACAGAGTTCCCCTTAGGTTAGTGGAATCCCTGCTGAGCTTTCAGTGCAGGTCTCCTGGCAGGAGGAATGTTTCTTCTTATCTCGCTCTTTTGGAATACCTAAGGGGAACGTCTGTGCCTCTTCTCAGGCTACTAGGGCAGTAATTTCATGACGTTACTATCCAGGTAGAGCCAGAGTCTACCTTGATTTGCAAGGAATAGTCCTGATTAAGTAAGCGTTCTCTTAAAAATCTTAAAATCATTTCTCTGCCTAGGTGTCTTGTGTGTCGCTTGCTCACATCTCCCACACCATTGCAGCTGACAAAATGTGGCATCCCAAACAGCAACGGAATATTGATTTARGGCCTTCAGTGTCTGAAGGAGAGACACAAATTTGCCTTTCTCTTTTAGAGCTCTCAGAGGATTTGTGCTACTTACTTCACAAGGGCCAGATTTCTCCCTTTCTCTTTTATCATCTAAGAGGATTGGTTTATTAGGTCATGTAGCAAATTATTTTAGCCAAATAAGTCTGATATATGCCAGGTGGGAAGTAAATCATAAACATTTCAGCTAGCTCTGGTCACCAATTTTTATGCATAAGTTTATTTGGAGAGCATTGATCACAGCCATTATTTGATATTACTGCATACCTGGAACTCTCACAAAACACATACTTCATTTGAGGAAAAAAAAAAAACAAGAAAATTACAAAACCAGAACTTACCCTTTCCACCAATTGGGCCAATTTTCCCAATCATTCCCTGATCACCAATATCCCCCCCAGTTCCTTTGTCTCCTGAGAGAAGAAATACAGGGAAAAGAGTGTGAATGGTTTCCGTCATTTCTTTCCCAAGACACTGTTCAGCTCTCTACTGCTGATAYATTTCCTGAGCTTTGCTGGTGCAAATGTAAGTCATTGACCCAAGTATGCTCATGTGAGTGTACATGGTAGGAGGAATAGTTTGGTATTAGGAGTAAGCCAGTCTCATGGGTAGCTGCTACCAAAAATGATGCTCCCATTTCTTCCCTATTGTAGCTCTGATTTCATATTTATTCCCTCTCCTTTGTACTGGTGCTTGTTGGACCTTAGAGGGAGCCAGTTCAGGAATAAACCCACAAAGAATAAACTACTTTTTTGGTGAAGTTAGCCATCTGTTGGGGTAGCAGCCTGAGCTGAACTGCTGGGGGGTCTCCGTGAAAACCCTTGCTGGCACAAGGAAAGCAGCGGGAATTCATGGTCAGCAATTGCATCCGTTTTGGTAGCAGCTTTCCTCTTTGCAATTTGCTGAGTTTCTTTCAATGCTGAACCCGCACCAGGTATGAATTTGTTGCATCCCAAGCATGGTGCCTAGGGCTCAAGCTGTAACTGCTTTAACTTTAGGAAGGTTTGCTAAGTGGAGCTCCCTTGCACCAACCAGATTTACTAAGGTGTTGCTGTCAGTCACTGTGTTATAAGTAACCACAGTCTTTTAGCAGGGAACAGGAATGTGACTGTAATGCCAGAAAACAAATGAGATTTGCAGTGACCTTGCGCAGGCAGTTTTCTAGTTCTCCCTCTCTCTCCCCCAAACACTCTCCTTTGCTCTGATGTATAAGTGGTTGCTTGCCTATTGCTTCAAAGTCTAAATAACTGGAGTTTTAAGGATGGTTGGGGAAGGATAGTTCAGATCTGTGCTACGGTAGAATAAAACAGTAGGACATTGCATGGCACTGTTCAAAAGCCCAGAAACGTCATATTTTACAGAAAATACAAAGTAAAACTACTGGTGAGTATTCAGATACTGATTTAACTTCACAGCCAAGCTAGTCTTTCTCTGTTTTTTTTTTTTCTTTTTTTTTCTCTCCTCTTTCTTTGTATCATGGGCAAAAGTCCTTGGTTCTTTCTTGAGGTAAAGTCCTCATGGCTTTGCTGGGAGTCCTTCTCAAAGCAGGACTGCAAATAAGGAGGTACTAGCTTTGCTCTTTGTGCCTTCCCAGTCCTCAAAGCACCAAGATAATGGATACCTTTTGGATTGATCAGTGGCTTATATTCTAAAGTAACTGGCTAATTACGAGATCCCAATTTAGGGAGTTTCAGTTTGCACACCGATGCTGAACGTCACTAAGATGCTTTGTAAATGGTTTGTTATCTGATCTCCTTTTATCTTATTTGATCTTCTCTTTAAGATAGGAGGCAAACTCACATGAATGTATATAGAAGTGAAAAATGTTTTCATTATAACAGTAGTAAGAGGATGGTTTTAAAGATTCTGTTCAAGTAAAAAMTTTCCTGATTAGTCTTAAAATATTAGACCACTGTCGAGGAAGAAAGAACACATATATGCATTAACATTAAGCTCTAATGATAAATGAAACTCTTGAGTTATGGCATGCAAACAAGGTTGACACAATAATGTCTGCTGTGTCAGAATGCTCTGCTCAGCTCATTATGTAGATGTAGGATATGTTTAATAGCGTCAAGTCCTGAGAAATCTTAGGCCCTTTGTTCCCAGCGCAGGTGCTGTTTGATCAGAGGAACTTCCTTTCTCAGTGTATGCCTCAGCTTGCTTATCTGCAAAACAGCGACAACTGAGACTGGATTTTGTTGAGCATCTTGATGTATTGCTCAGAAGTAACTCTCAAAATTCAATTTCACCTAAAGCATCATTTCACATGTGGAACAGTAATCTTTCTGGTTATACATGTGATCTGGGCAACTGATCAGTCTTCTGGATCTCAGTTGTGTTAGCCACTTGGGAGAGCAGCAGTAAATGTACTGATTTATTACATGACTATTTAAATTTATTGCCACCTGTAGCTGTCTTACATACCAGAAGGAATTGCACTAAATTCTCAGGAGCATTGTCAGGTTCACTGATTAATGTTTGACAAGTATTGTGAAATCCATTGGTACAACAGGAATGAAAAGCATTAAACATCACTGTTTTTATGCACTGGTACAGTTGTTGTGCATATTGTTATTCACATACCAATAATAGTCAACAAACCATTATAAATACCTTTTGGTCCTTTTGGTCCAACTTTTCCTTGTCTTCCTACTTCTCCTCTAGCTCCTTTTTCACCTTCATCCCCTTCCAAAGAAAGCAAAGCATCATGGTACATTTCACTCAGTGCAGTAAATGCAACTATACATCCTCAGACAGGAAAGTTCACATTTTCTTTTCCATTAATTTCTTTTTATTGTACATTGAAGCACTTAGTATGGCAGAAGTCTTGCCTTCAGTTTTTGACAGGTGACATTTGTATGTTAATATATTTATGTGTTAATATAACAAATATGTTTTGAAATTATGCCAGTGCTTTATTTTGAAATTTGCATGCACAGAATATCTGCAAGAAGTAAGTTCATTGCATTTATTACAGTGGTGCAGAGATTCCCACAAATGAGATCAAGGTCCTATTACACAGATTATTGTATGCACCTATAGTAAGAGAGAGCCTCTTACTGAACGGCTTACAGTCTAAAGGATCAAGACAGCAAAAGGTAATTGGAAAGAAATGTTATCTCCTTTCTTAGATGGCATACAATTTTGCTTGAGGTTATGTAGGAAATCTGAGGCACAACTGGAGCTGATTTTCTTATTTTCTGATTCTTAGTCTTGAGGCAAATCTCAGGAACATCTTTCCTCTTTTCTTGACAAACTCACTGGGGGAAAATGCTTCACCAAACAACCATCTGTGAATACAGGCAGCCATCAAAAGCCACTCCCTGTCTTCCCTACCATTCTCTGCAAAAAGGCTTGCAACTGGAGAGGAAGCAGTACCCCAATCCCAGTCCCAGTCCAGGATCTCACGTGTGAGTGGCAGTCAGTTGTATCTAACACCTGCAGCCCAGAAGGGAGAAGAGGCTGCAGTTCAGGGCTTGGGGAGCCAAGGGAGGGAAGTCTGTCTGAATGTCAACATGACCAGCATTATGTGACAAGACCAATACCCATCTCACTGACTGCCTGCTAGAGAGTCTCCAGCCCTGGCTGAAGGTGTTCAGGGAGCTAACTGTGCTGAGGGTGACTGCTGCCCAAGCAGCCGCTTACAGCCACCCAAGAACAGTGGTGTAAGGGTCACCGGAACCAAGGGCAGCATCAAGGACCACTCATGAAGAGCCACTAGCAGTTCTGCCCTGCACAGATTAGTCTTGTGCCTTTCAAGCCCATTTATATGTTTGACCCCTATAATATCCTATGGCAGAGTTCAATGATTTAACTATATGCTGGGGGAGAAAGTGGCTTTCCTTGGTTGTTTTCAGACTGATGGTTTCATTGAGTGTCCTCTCACTCTTGTTCTGTGAAACATACTGCCCACTCATTCCTGATTTACTTTCTTAGCCAACAGGTAGCATATCATGGGCTGTTTTATGGGGCGATGAGAGTTGAGAAGTGGTGCACATTAATTGCAATATATAAAATGTAGTAGTAGCTCTTTCGCTCCCCTGCACTCATGGAGTCATGGAGACTGGTCTGAGTCTGTCCCTGTACATCAAAACAGATGCTAGCTTTAGGACTCCCCTGTGGAGGGGGAGTAGTCCTAACTGAGGTAGATAAAGGGCTGTACTTCAGTCTGAATTAGAAGGAGGAAGCATTTGCTACAGGGAACGACAAGAAAACCTCTGAGGAAACATGACATCTGCTGTGTGTGCTCGTTCACTCAGGCACTTTATTTATTTTTAACAGCAGCTGCCACAGGACAAATTAGGAAGAGAAAGGTTATAAGCAGCCAACAATAGAACATTTAAACATCTTTTTATTTTCACTGATTCTTCAAAGATGCTTGATAAAGTCAGTATATACTTCCAAAAGCCAAGCTCCTTAAAAATCCAGATGGAGCTGTGGGTCTGAACTTCAAGCTCATGAAAAGATGCGTACTTATACTGGGGTTATTGTCTAGAGGTCATCAAATAGCAGGAAGCCAGAGAATTTACAGGTTAATTTTGCTGTTGACCTCAGTGCTAACATTTATGACTGAGAAACCAAGCTATTGTGCTTTCCAAGCCCATCTGTGAGACCTTTGAGAAAACTGTAAGAATCATTTATCAGTAGTTTGGAAATTCAGAAAAGATTCCCAGAGGCTGACAAAGAGCTCGTGAAACTAAACTCCAAAGGAAGGTTAAGGGCTGATGGGATCATGGTCTGCAAGCCTGTGCAGGGGGAAGAACTGTGTGATAATAGAAAGAAAGCATGATGTGATTCAAAGGCTGGAAAATGAAGCTGGATGAGTTCTGACTAGAAAAGTAGTATTGGGATATTTAACAACCGGAACATGCTCTCCGGCAGGAGAGGGAGATGTAGGAGGCTCTTCTTCACTTCCAACTTTTACCGGTGAGATGAATTCCTTTATATAAGACATGCTATAATTCTGGGTTTGGTATAGGAAATGTTGAGGGAGTTTCTTTGGCCTGTGTCCTGTAGGAGAGCAAACCAGATTCCTGCAAACTTCCAAACCATGGAAGGGCCTGTCACCTTGGCGAAATCCACATCGCCTCTGTCAGTCTGACTAGACACATCCCCATGGCTTTCAGACTGCTCTGTAGGGTTAAGGGCTCTAGAGAGACTGTTGTTTTCTGCAGAAGCGGTGTGGCTCTGTGCAAGAAAGATGCTTTGTTTATAAGAGACATTGCTTAGACAATTAGTCTTAGAAATAGAGCCCTGTAAAGAATATCAATATACCGCTAGATGCAGCTGTGATTACTTACTAGAGATTTTTTTTTTCCAATCTCATATACAACAAGTAGAGTCATTAAAAGCTGCAATGCTTTTTTTTTTTKGGGGGGGGGGAGTCTTTAGAGCAAGCTTTTCACACACTCGGCTGTCAGAGATTTAGCTAGATTCCTATGTATGGGCCATTAGACTGAGAGCTGATAAATGGGGTAAAAGTTGTGGGGAAAGCCTTTCAGAGATTAGAGAGTGTCTCAACTTTTTGGTATTGATTTGGTATTATTGATAATACCTGATGTATAGTCCCAGGTTTTGTGGTCCCTCTAAAAGCCTGCAGGAGAAGGAAGTAAGTTCTATTGCCCATTCCATCTTGACGTAAAGCAGCCTACCACCCTATGCCTTCATTCCCCTACCTGGGAAAAGGGGGGAAAAAAATAACATGCCTATCTGTAAAGAGAGAAAGAAGATCCTATTCTTCCCATTTTACATCTGAGAATGGGTAGACCATTACAAAGCAAGGGTAGAAGCAAACAGCATTATTTAGTGGTACCATTTCATTGTTAATTTAAGACTGGATTAACTCCAGTGTTTGATAATACGGCGTTATAATTATATGTCCGTTGTGTCCCCCGTTAGCTGTTGTGTGTAGTAATCTCAAATTTTGGCAAAACATATGAACTGTTGGGTTATGCTCCCCCCTTGTGGTTGCGCATTAATTTGCAACGAGGCAGGAAGGGTTGTAGGAGGTTTGCTGAGTTTGTTTTGGGCAGGGGCTGAGTTGGCTTTGTCTCTAATTTATAATAAGCACATCTCCCTTCCTCTTGGGACTTCATGTGGACAGGCCATCCCACCGTATTAGCCACTTCTTTGTAATCTGCCAAAAAATTGAGTCAAAATCCTGGCAGTACTTTGGATTGGGCTTGGGAATTTTGTGCCACTGTGCTTTGTACAACATAATTTGTTTTACGGGAAAAACCCTCAGATCCCTGACAATGAGCTTAGAGTCTATATCCAGAGTTTAAAATCTCCTTTGTGCTGCTGACCATTTGAGGAAGTGACAGGTTCAGTTTTTTCCTAATTAGCTGATTGTCACTTTAAAACTATGGTTGCAAGGGAGTCAGATAAGGCACTGCACTGGCACTTGAAACACGGATGAAGCAGTTGGAGCTGGTAGCTGAAGAATGGCCATGTCCTCTTTTGTTAGTATTCCCTCAAGCTGATTCACTTCTGTGTCACAGATTTAAAATATCAGACTATTAAAATGAAAACACAGATCAATAAATTACTAGACTCTTTCAGCTTAGGACTGTGCAAGACAGAAGGAAAGCAAAAGCCATGAGTAGTAAATGACTTTCACTGTCATTTGAACATTTTAATTTTAAGTGAGAGGGAACAAACTGAGTCTTTTCTCCTCCTGTAAAAAAGCTTAGGAAAATGGTGAAGATATAATAATCAATAGGATTTTTAGGCCACGGAGAGGGTCTCTGCTGCTTTAGGAGTTTCATTAAACAACACAATATTGAGAAGTTACATTCAGTAAGAATTTCATTAGTAAGAATTTACTAACCTTCAAGTGGCTTGTATTTCCCTGGTGAATCTTTTGTTGGCAATTTATCTGGCTCGTATTCATGAATGGAGGAAGTTATCAGGTTAAATTGTTCACATATGTTTAGTGACTCCCCAAGTCTTGTGATTAAGGACTAACCCCAGTTCTTGGAGAATCAGCATGTAACCCCTGGGGTTTACAGAGTCCACACTTATCTGTAGAAGCAGGCTTGCATCTGGATGAGAGCAAGTCTGCAAGTTGTATAAAGACTAAAGCCAGGAGAAGACTCCTAAGCAGATTTATGCATTCATTTTCCTCTGGGAGCATGAAAAATGCCTGGTCTTTTCATTCAGAGCTCAGCTGAGAGACTCCCTGGTTCCACCCATGGTTTTACTGATACGGTTCTCCAGGTGAGCTGACAAAGTCTTGTCCTCAGGTTAGCTCCCAATCCTGTCTCCGGATCAAAAATACTACATAAAGATTAGTGCTCTCTAAGGCTCTCTTTCACAGTGAATCAGTAAAATTGTTTCCTCTGAAGCAAAAGACAAACAAAGACTGTTCACTGTAGAGACCCCTCCCAATATGCAGTATGGGTTAGACTGTCTCAAGTTTAGCTCCCTGCACTCTGTGTTCACCTCTGTCCCAGCAGGCTTTGCACATACCACAGCCCTCTATGCCTTCCTCCATGCTCCAGGGCATACTCACTCTTTCTAATGATAAAAACATCACTTCTGGTGGGCTGCAGCACAGCCTTCCTCCTGCATCAGATACTTGAAATGAAAAAGCCCACCACTAGATAATGATAAAAACACCTTGAGAAGACCTGGGGCCAAGTGCAGTGTGGGCATGACCAATATGCTTTAAGGGGGGAGAGAAGACTAACCTTGATCACTGTGGACACACCACTTTGCACTAAATGCCTTGGAAGCCAAGGATCGCTCCCTGGAGTAGATGCGTTTAGTATTCCAGATGTAGCCCACCTCCCACTACAAAGTCATTGTACTGAATCTTATGTCGTGTTACCCTATGATCRTGTATTAGGCTGTTCTGTTCAGCTTCATGCAGCTTTCTCTTTCTTTCCCAGAGGGGATAATGCCCTCTACACAAGTAGGATTTGGGAGGTTCAGGGGAAAATTCCTCAGTTTTGCATCATGATATTTCCTTTTTTCTCTCTCATGTCTTTCTCTCAACATGGCTGTCACCTCAGGACATCTTCCAAGGAGGGCAATTCACATGATGAACTGCCCCATTCTGACCACTTGCTACATGGAGGCCCCTGGTCGCTTTAGTTTAAAGTGGGTGTTCAGGTTTCATGGTTTTCTAAAAGGCATTGGTGTCCCTAATGCAGGAATGTTCTCTGCTGAAGGAGTCAGAGAGTTGAGGTCTTGCTAAGTTTCTTGGATGAAGCTACCCTACCCAGAAGATGCATAAAAGAACTGACCAAAAGGACAGGTGCCCTCCAGGGGAGGATGTGCGTAACAGAGGTTGGTAAAATACCCCAGCCATTGCCAAAACATCCTTGTGCTTGGCTATGTGAATCAGAACAGACAGAAAGGTGACACACACATGCAGGTTACTAAAAAGCCTTTGTGTGCCTCAAGTAGTTGATCTACATTGTATTTTCCTGATATTTCTCAAACTGAGATAGCATTACTATTTGGGATTCAGAGAGCTGTGATTAAATGATAACCACCACAGCTCCTTCAAACCAGAATTTCTAATCTGGGCTTTTAGCTGTTCCATGGCAGCTGCCTACACAGTGAATGTGTTGACAAGGGCTATGTTTCATGCTCATAGTACTGCTTAGGCGACATACAGACCCTTCCCATCTCCACAGACAAAATGTGAAGAGTTCAGGTGATGCAGCCTTTCCTGAATATTAAAATAAAGGGAGAAGAGTGTGTGCATAATTCTGAAGCTTTAAGACTCCTCCAGGAGCAACTGAATACCTTGTGCTCCTGGAGAAGCTCTGCAGATAGCCACAGGATTAGCTCGCATCTACTAGGCTTTATACACATCTTGCATCTTCAGTATGCAACGTGCAGGCACTAAGTAACCCTGAGCACACTGTGAAACTTTACAGCACTTAGGCATGTACAATCTCTATTGAGAGGTTTAGTCACTAGAGGGAGTTGCTGATTCCAAGAAATAAACAACTCTAGCCTAGTTTGTCTTTCCAATGTACAAGCATGTCACAACTACGTCAAGAAAGCCTCAAGACTTCGTCTAATTTCACTTTCAGTGTTTTTCAGAATTTCCAGTGGGGACTGTTATTTTCAAGCTATGTATGGCTAGTGAGGACAGGATTTCTTGTCCTGTCTTGGAGTTAAATGACATCTTCTGCCTAGAGCTGATCTGACACAATGTCCTCTTCCCCATCCTTCTTCCTCCCACCAGCTCCCAGCACCTATCTGCACACTTCTCCCCACTGTACACAGTTCTGAACACTCTTCTGACCCTGTGTTGAATAAATTTAACTCACTAAACAGAGGAATATTAATAAGGCAGGTATATATTTTTAGGTGAGCTGAATTGGCTCAGTGAAAGGTCTAGTAACATCAGAGGCAGCACAAGGGTGGAGGTAGGACCATATGGTCAGAGAGGGGGAAAACAAAGGAGAAATTGGACCTCCACTTTTGGCAAAAAGCTGACAGACCTGTTCAGCTGTAGTGTATACATTCACCCGTAGCTACTCTTCCCAGATGCCCTGCAGGGAACATGTAGTGCTCTGCAAATTGCACCATGAGAAATAGAAGCATTTTCTTTGCAAGTTCTTGGACACATGTTGTCTTTCTTCACCCAGCTCCAAGTCAGACAACAGGCACTGTCACTTCCCATAGTGAAAGGGAAAGAATCGTCAAGAATAATTTGGATTCTCTGCTCACTTTTCCACTTTCCATTTGTACATATCCATTGACTTTGGTAGAAATACCRTCATCTTCTGTTGCATTCCATTAGCCAGATCCTAGTATGCAGTGTGTTCAGTGAAGCGCTGCTGACTTGTGTCATTTGAGAATGTGAGCCTTTGTGGATGAATGGACATGTATTATTTCCTTAATAACACAGAAATAATTTAAATATTGGCCCTGATTCTCCTTTCACTTGAGCTGCCCTGATTTAATTTTCTCAGCCTCGTTCCCCTGCCATTATGACATGATCTCAAAGACCCATGGGTTACTGCGGCTTGAACAGGGAATCAGACCAACAATGATATGAAATACAGACCCATTATATTTTGAATTAATCTTTTAAGTGCCCACATATATGCTTTATAGCTCAGGCTGATAAATGTCAAAAACTAAATATATGCTAAAATATATGAAATCTAAGATACATGAAAAACAGAATTATGTGTTGAAATTAAAGGGCTCTTCAGATCAGACATGAGGCGCTAAGAGGGAAGCTTAGTTATAGGTTTGAACAGCCTATAGGATGTGGTAAGGCATTTTATATTTTCGGAAGGAAATGTGGATAGTGGCATATCTGGTTTCTGAGAAAGTTTGAGATTTTCCAGGGGTGGAATTGCGTAAACGCAATTAAAGCTGAGAGATGGACAGCTATACTGGAGACCACAGTCAATGCTATTTTGAGGCGCCAGCCAATGTCATAGAGTTTATAGGCATCATTTGTCAGAAATAATAATAAGGAAACACTTTACAACTGAATTGCTATGGGGAAACTCCCAGTATTCTTCAGATTTCATTTCATTCCAGTTTCTCATCCTGGATCTGATTCAAGGCCTTTCAAGTTCCTGTGTCTGGATTTCAAAGGAAATTAATTGGGACCTGGGACAGCTAGCAAGATCTAGAGTCAGTCTTCTGAAACCCTGAGCTCCCCCAAATCCACAAGAAACCAACCATAGCCTTGTTCTGCACGTCCACGAACTCAGCCCCCACCGCTTCCCGTTGTTGCCTCTCTCCTGCTTCTAATAGGAGTTGAGAAGTCAAAGTTTTGGGCTCTGTGCTTATTTCTGCCCTCACATTGAGGTGTATTGATTTAATCCAGCCAGGTCAGATCCTACTCTCATTTATGTCAGCTTCACAGCAGGTTAGGCAAAGCTGAGCTTGCTGCCTCAAGGCTCGGGCCGGGCCATTCCCCGCTGCAATGGAGGAGGAAGTGAAGAAAGGGCAGAGCTGGAACTGAGCCAAAGGGAAAGCCCTGGAGAGCAAGGCCAGTTATTTCCGCTGCTGCCAGAGGACAGACCCACAACTGGTGCTTTTGGTCTCACAGCTTCAGCTGCCTCCCCAATTCCTCTCTCAGCAACAGCCAGCCTATCTCCAGGCTGGGGAGGGTGGAAAGTAAGTGGTGGAGCCATGACTAATTTTGCTAGCCCAAGCTCTTGGCTGCCCTAGGAAGTTCGTTGTTTTGTTTATGTTCGATCTGGTTCTGTTTGTACTGAAGGAGTTGGCCAAGTACAGAATTTGGCCTTTATTGTCCTAGTTACTCAGCCATGGATAAGCATTACTTAACATGACTTTTCAGACATCCTGTGCCAAAGTGCTSTAGCTAAATCCAACCTGTTCATAAATGTCTCGGGTCAGACACCAAAAATCACTAGTTACAAATACTGAAAAGCTGTTTTGGTCCAAAGAACAGACTTTTTATAGAGCTATGAATGTCTTTTAGGCTGTAGTGGAGGCATGTTTCCTAGAGAATTTCTATAAGGGTTCTAGAAGATGCCTCACAGATTTCTATGTTTAACTTCTATATAATCATGTTTGCTATGTAACTCAAAAGCTTTCTCAAGAAGACTGGACAAGGCAGCCATGGCACTAGGCCTATGTTTATTAAAAAGATTGCCCTTGTTTTGAAAAGTAAGCTGAGCATGACTTAGAAAAGAAAACCAGGAGAGGAGTGCCAGCTTTTGCTTTTTTCTTTTTCTTTCTTTTTTCTTTTTCTGGAGCGCATGTTTACAAAATTTCGTTGCATAATTCTTTAAAAATAGACGTCAACTTGCGTTTATTTGCACTAGTGGCTGGAAAGCAGCAGACGGAGGGAACTGCAAAGTGCTTGGTTTGTATCCCTCATAACCACCAGAGGTCAGACTTTAACTCCTATTAATTTGTAGTACTGAACAGCTTTAATTCAGACTGGCCATTATCATAGAAACTGGAAGTGCAGAAGACTTAGAGGATGTTTGCTCCATTCCTCCTGTCCTGGCAGAATGTATCCTTCCAGAGTATTTTCATGCTCTTTGTTAGGCATAAAGGCCTCTGGTTTTGCCTCACATGATTTGAGAGCTGCTAGGTCCGTCACGACTGGTATGGAGGCTTTCCTGATATTTGGCCTAGAATCACCCTTTCTTTTCATCCCATCACTCATATTATACTTCTCTTGTTAAGCCTCAGGTATGAATATAAGAAAAAAAAATATTTTTGAAGGGGGAAGATTTGGCTTAGGCTAATTAACTTAGACAAGTTTTACATGGGTGATGTAAGAAATGACCTGTTTTCAGGACACTAATGACCCTTTTCGATCAGGTGATTTTCACAGGGAGCATCCAGAAAGGTCAAGTTCTTGTTCTTATAACAACCAAGAATGCCTAGATGATGGAGTAATGTAACTTCCAGTAGTGCAAGAAATATAGGCTTATGAKGTTTGAGTCTCTCCAAACACCCTCACTACTCCCTCAGCTTCCCCTTCTCCATTGCACTGTGTGATGGGAACAGCAGTATAGCTGCTGGATTGTACTGGGGTCAGTCCCACTTGTAGCTCACGAACTGCATCTAGCCCATGGGACAATTCTTCCCACCACTGCCTTGCACTGGGATAGTAGATGAGTGAGGAAAGGATTTATAGACAATGTAGGAAGTTTTACAGCTATTGAATACCTTTTAATCCCTGCACTCCTATGTGCTTAGTCCCATTAGACGCTTCCACGTCCATGTGGAAGGAGGAAGTTGCCATGACAGGAATCTGGCCTGCAGTGATGGAAAGAGCTGACCAACCTACTGTGAGAGCCCGGCTTTTCCATCTCGTGAGATCACCGCTGTGTTCTGCCATAGCTGAAGACACTGAGCAGATGGGGGTGATGAAACTTGTGCAGGGTGGGTAAAAACCTGTTTTCTGAAGAATGGTGGATGAAGGAGTACCACAGATGTAGCATGGAAAATAAAACTTACAGCGGTAGAAGTCACAGAATTGTTCCTTGTCAGGGTTAAAATCTGAGCAACGAAGTTTGCCTGTGGCTGTGGCGTGGTCCTAGTCTGGGTATCCTGTGTCCTGAGTACTCAGACACAAGACAGATAGAGGAAGACTGGCAGCAGGAGACTTTCTTCTGCCATGTTAGTCAACATCTTTGACTACAAGGGACGCTGGAGGAGTAACAGGGTAGTTCACACACCCAGATTGCTCAGGCTTTAGTTGCTCGGGTGACTGGCAGTCAAAACTACCAGTGCTATTGACAGCCACTTACAGCTCTCCTGGATGAGCTCAGATCAGGTAGGAAATGATGCTATGGATTCATATCACTTAGACTGCAAAATGTACTTGATGACCTGAGATGGATTTGAGCCAGTAATTTGGAGGTGTTTTGCTCRATACCTCTTTACCAATCATGGATCTTGGGCATGGTAATCTAATTTTAAAGCAGTAGTGGGGACCCTGCCAATATACTGTTTGGTTTTGCTCTTTTTCTGGTGTCAGCCAGGAGACAATAGGACTGATAATGGCTAAATTCAGACTTTCTCAGTGAAACACTTGCAAAGAGCAACAATGTCTAACCTTTAAATGCTCCCTATCCCAGCTAGATCACAGAAAGCAGCTGGAGTCCTAACTACTCTTGTGTTGTCACGAGACCGCCTCATTAGCCCTGTGACTGTTAAACACGATTCTGTCAAACTTTCATCTCCAGCCTTCCATTATTCAGATATTAACTAAACAAACTCCCACTAGCTCCCTTGGGGATCATTACATCTCTCTGCATTTATGCTGCAGCAGCAAAAGTTTAAGCTTGGATTGTAATCATAAAAATTAACTTGCTGATTAAAGATGGTCCTTTAAGCAATGTGCCTTTGAATAATCCATCATAAAAACAAATGAGTCTGTAGCAATACTTTGACTTGATAATCTCTTTTGTGTTTAAAATTTAAATCAGTTGCATTTTTTTCACTCAGTTTTTAGCCTATAGAAAAATACAATGAATTACTAAAAAGAAAGCCATATTTTGAAGTGCACTAGTCATGGTCTAGAATATATATTTTATGTCTGTCACTGCAAGATAGATTTGTATGTCATGGACCTAGTTCTTGGCTGATATTCCCTCCAGGCAATTCCACTGACGTTAGTTGTGTTACACAAAAAGTAAGTTAATGCAGAAAATTTGGTTTCAGATATTTGGAAAGTGTTTTGAAGATAAAAGAACTGCACATGCAAGAGCTGATCTAATTCTCGTTGAGGTCTATAGTGAAGGTCCTGTTTAATTCACTGGGAGCTGCTGCTGGATCAGGTCTGATAAATGCAGCAGAGCTCCGTTTACAAATAAGCATTTGGAAATAATGACAGTACAGTCATTTTAAATACTGCATACATCTCCCTACCTACAGATCCAAAGTGAACCATTAACATTTCACAATAGGTGCTTACTTTTAGACAAATCCACTCAATTTTTGGCTGCTAACTGTGCTCGTTGTGTGATAAATACAAGAAGTAGGAGAAGATTTATGTGGCTGCAGAAAGATGCAGAAGGATACCTCTAACTTATGTGAGAATATTTGAGACTTTTCCTAAAAATAAAGAAAACAAATTCAAGTCTCCTTGCTGCATCACTTTTCCCCCCTCACAGTTTCCCTTTTCTAGATGTTTGTACAGTCTGCAGTAATTTAGATTTTTCATCCCCAGCCAATGCAACAAACCCTCCATGTCTCTATTTTAAAAAATCAGCGTTCATCAGTACTGGTCTCAGCATTAACAACCTAATATTCCTCACCTTTTGGTCCAGGTAATATAGTGTGTGTCGAGCAGACATCTGTTGTAGGTCGATTGTCAACATCGAAACCAAAAATCTGAACTTGGAAAATAAAAAGCACTACTAGGGTCCCATATTTCCTTAGCCGTTGTTCTTTCTTGCTGCTCATCCTTGCAGCTTCTCAGGAAATGCCTTTCGTTGTTACAGTCTTTAACAAATGCAGCCAATACAAAAATAAATGCTCCACTAACTGAAGCAGTGCAAAGAATTGGGAGTTACATGCTAGAACAGCTAAATAAAGTGAAGAAGAGAGTTTGACAATGCTCTAGTTATTTCTGTCCTGCACATTATCCAGGATATTTATTTAACAGTGACAGCTGTTTATTCCAGTTTCTCTCTTATCTGTGAGATGTTTTGCTCCTTTTGCCATGGAAAAATTCTTCAATATATGGGGATATCTCTTTTGTCATTTTTTTTTCCTTTCAGCAGAGACTCTTCATACACCGCTTTACACTTACTCAAGAGACAAAAAAGACTTCAATATTGTAACTGTGTGAGTACTAATTAGTTATAGGATACTTGTGGCTGGTTCTGTGCTAAAAGAGTAACATAGATTCCTTATAAAGTATAAAGAGACATTTCTATGAAAACTTTCCTCCAAGGAGACCTTTAGTGACACTGGAATAGGTGTGGGTCTGCTGTGGGTGGAAGTCACAGGGACTATTTGACACCTTCTGGCTGCCGTGTGCTGTGCAGCAGGGCCTGAGAGTGGGGGCTAAGTTACCAGTGGGTCTCTGAGCCAGAAACCCAGGAATGAGGGTTTTATGCGTATAGCTTTCTCCACAATGGTTGCTGCAAGCCCAGTTTATGTTGGTAGACACAGTACAGAAGGACAGACATCAGATTTGAAGCGACAGAACAAGATGAGCTTGAGTACCTTACTCCCTTACCACCTTGTGCCTCTGCCTGCTGTTTCTAACTGGGAGAGACCATATATCAGGCTAGTAGTGTAGCAGAGCTCCCAAGGTCACATTGTTTCTGCTCTTTTTCCTGGGTTGTCCAGGAGGTTGTTCCTGGTTCATATCTGCATAAGGTAGGCTATCAGTTTTTCAGTTGGCTGCTGCGACTTTACAACCCGGTGTAGGAGCCCTCCTGGATGAAGGAACAAGTAGCATGCAACACTGCTATATGTCCTCTTGGAAGGAACTGTGACAGATATTCATCCCTGTGCAATCCCTTCCTAGAAAAGACTCTAGCTTTTGATGAGGGAGAACACAGTAACCAGGGACAGCAGACTATTTTCTAGGTAGTCTGACAGCAAAGAAAAGGAGACGGTCATTCATAATCTTTCCTGGAACCTCATTAACTTTTGCTTTGTTACACAAGGTAAGACACAACTACTTTCCAAGCTGAACTACTCTGTTTAACTGCCTAGTGTGTGAGGGCTTGTTTGCTTTCCATCGCAGGCAAAAAACATATTTCCTATAATAATAGCTTTTCAGATGCATTCTTCATTATTTAAGAGAGCTTTAATTCTTTAGCCCCTACAACCTTTAAGCCTTTTGACAGACAGAAAAAGTAGCAGCGCTGATGTAAAAGTGGATACCTTTTCTTTATAGGCTGAAGAAGGGCCTTGATCTCAAGCTTTCACGTGGGATGAAACGTTAGCCAAACTCCCAAGAGGGGTCAGGAGACTCCTCTTCCTCTCTCTTTCTAGCCTAGTCAGACTGTCCCACTTTTCAAAACACTTCTTTACACTTTTTTTTCTTTTTTGTTGAACTGTATATGGTGTTTTTCAGAAACAAACAGTGGTCTCTGTTCTAACAAAAGTCCTCTAACACCCTCAGATGTGGCCTTGATAACAGATGCACCATAGCTAGAGGGGGAAAAAAGTGAAAGCTGGGATTATAGATGGACAGAGTTGTACTAGGAATAAACTTGTTCCTCTGTGATTTGAGTCAGCTCTGACTTGTAAGCTTTAAATCTGTTTTATTTATCTTTTCCTTCTCTCCACAGCGTAGGAGTGGGAAGCTAGTGTACTTAGCTTTGGAGGAGGCATTTTGGGAAATGGTGCCAAAATGATGTGAATGATGCTATCTGTTCCACAATACTGAGAGAGTTACAGCGCATTCTTTGTTATTCATCAGTGATAAAGAGGAGTAAGTGTAAGTGAGACAGGAAACCATTTGTTTAACCAGTTCAGTTACTGACTATGACTAAGAGGGGAACATTTTTCTGATGCTGCTATTGCTATGGTGGCTTTCAAATTTTCTTATTCTATATTAGAAAAGAAATCAAGACTCTGTACATTCTTTTCCTTCATAAAAGGCAAAAAAACCCTAAACGCAGAGTGAGAAATGAAGCTTAATATATCCAAGAGCTTGGTAATTAAGGCACTTACTTAAAATCTAGGAGATCCAGATTCAAATTCTTTATCTGCTTAATTCAGATCAGTGTTTGCACTAGAGCCTTAAGGTTGTATTATTACAAGGCTGTTTGCTAATCAGTTATCTCTTGCTGTATGTTGGACCAAAAATCCTGTCCTGGAGCTAGTAAACCTGCCTCAAAAGGAAATCCATCAAAACTGATATACTAGCACAAAAAACATGGGTTTTGGCAATCAGTATTTATCAAACTGGTTTCACTGAAAAATCCTCAAGCAGCTCTATTGCTGATGGGGATTTAATGAGGCACATTGCCTATTGTGCATCTTAATTCTCATTTAAACAGGCTTAGGGAAATGTCTGTAGGCAAGAAAGAAAAACAAACTAGGCAGTTGTCCAGACATAAAAGATGTAAAACAAACATTTCCTAAAGCATGAATGTTTTACAAGAAAACCCCAAGAAGACACAAAAGAAAATCCTGAAAGATTCTGTTGCTTCAAGTTGAGCAGTAGTCAAGTCACCTTTGTAT
Source organism: Apteryx rowi (assembly GCF_003343035.1). Taxonomy (NCBI): domain Eukaryota; kingdom Metazoa; phylum Chordata; class Aves; order Apterygiformes; family Apterygidae; genus Apteryx; species Apteryx rowi. The sequence goes on along the minus strand of NW_020447475.1, from coordinate 783,435 downwards.
AGTACGTTGCCTCCTTGGAATCCAAGTACTTCCTCAATAATTTGTGTTACCTTCACCTGATTATCCTTCGGATGTTAGCAGTTAAATGTCAATAGACTATAAAGAGTATAGACCACATCCTGAAGTAGTGTTTGTCAAAAGGTGGCCAGATCTACAGCCAATTTTAATAATTCATAGAGTCCCAGATCCTGTGGTTGGACTCCAGGTTAATACATCTTGCCTATTACCATGGGTTGATTCAGCCAGAAGTGCTGAGAGTCCACTGACATACTTTCTGTCCCAAATTTAGTATTAAGGAGCACTTTCCTCCTTTGTGCCTGAGTATACTCACTACAAGGGGGCATCTGAAGTCAAAGAAAAAAGTACAGTTTTTCTCTGCTTTTGGTTCCTATATGGTTTCTGTTCTCTTGGTGTTGGAGATCATGACTATTTGAAGTGTTTCAGTCTGTCACATATATCTAGTCATCTATCTCAATCACGATAGCAAAGCTTACAGAGAAGGGAAGAGAAAAAACATTACAATGTGCTTTGCCAAGTGCAGAGAGGAAACTAATCCTAAGGTTGTTTTGTAAAATGTCAGTTTCGGTTTTGACACCATGCAATGTCTGCTTGAGCCTGTAAACAAAGGCTCTACCAATGTTATTCTTATCACTAAGATACAAGCACTGACTAGACTTAATATGCCTGCAAGTAACTGCAAAAAAGGAACTGAATCATAACTAAGGACAAGATTCTCCAAAGTATCGTTGCTTCTCTGTTCAGTAAACAGAGCTTATAGGAGTCTAATAATGTTCCATAACTCTTGTTGGATATTCAAAGGGATTTTTCAGTCCCTGCAGTGTAGAAATATGTGTCCTTCTATCACCTACAACCTTCCTGGCTCCTGCTAGTCCGTTTGACTATGTTGAGTAGGATACCTTGAGGGGCGGCATGAGTCTATCCCTGCTGTCTGTCCATTCTAGTTAGTGTTCCCTGGTCTGGCTCAGGGATGGTGCTCTGGGGGATACTGAGGTCTGCTTTACAGCCGCTTAGGTCTGCTTTACAACCCTTCTTGCGATACTCCTACTCCACCTCCTCATCCCCTCTTACCCACTCCTCCCTTCAGTTTTTAGCCCTTAAACAGAAGAACTGACCCAGATTCCCCTTGGAAGTGCCTGCTGTGAGGCAGGCAGCTTTTGGAGGCAGCTGGTGCCCAGGCAGCAGTATGGCTGGTCAGTACCAAAATCTCAGAAGGAGCTTGGGTTGCAGACCATAGATTGAGGTAACTGCTGGACACTTTCTGAGGTGCAATGCAGAGCAGACACCGTGCCCTGTTTTCTAAACAAACTTCGGTTGTGTGTGGTGAGGCCACATCTGGAGTACTGTGTCCAGTGCTGGGCTCCCCAGTACAAGAGAGACATGAAGCTACTGGAGTGAGTCCAGTGGAGGGCTACAAAGATGATTAGGGGACTGGAGCGTCTCTCATATGAGGAAAGGCTTAGAGAGCTGAGACTCTTCAACCTGGAGAAGAGAAGACTGAGGGGGGCTCTTATCAATGTGTATAAGTATCTGAAGGGAGGGTGTAAAGAGGATGGGGTCAGACTCTTCTCAGTGGTGCCCAGCGATAGGACAAGAGGCAGCGAGCACAAACTGAAACACAGGTAGTTCCGTCTGAACATGAGGAAAAACTTCTTTACTGTGAGGGTGACTGAGCCTGGAACAGGTTGCTCAGAGGGGTCGTGGAGTCTGCATCCTTGGATAGGGTCCTGGGCAATGTGCTTTAGGTGACTCTTTTTGAGCAGGGGGGTTGGATGATCTCCAGAGGTCCCTTCCAACCTCAACCATTCTGTGATTCTGTGATTCTGTAACCTCTGCTCACTCATGTAACACTGCATTACAGCTTCATGTTTCTAAGTCTTGCACTTCACAAGATTTATTAGCTCATAGTTAATGCATGATTAACCCTCCATTACAAAAACTAAAGGTGATGCATGGACTCCACCTAATACTTTTCCAGCAGTGTGTATAAAGAATGCAGTACCAGGCCCTTACCTGTATCTGCTGGGAATTGTACTCCACATAGTAAACCTTCTCTGACAGTTGGTCTGCAGGCTTTTACTCATACTGAAAATGGCTTTGACTTTACTCATATGGCATTAGACTTCCTGAAGAGGCTGAGACAGATACCTATTGCTATTGTTTTCCATGAAAACACTCAAAGAGGCTGTCCAAAAGAGTAAGGCATTCACATATTCATTTAGAGATACAAAAGAAAGTGAAATACTCAGTGTGGTATGTAATTGTGTTTATCTAAGTGCAGCCTCTTCCTGTGTCAGAACAGATTTTTGCAAACAAGAGGGCAATGATTCAGTTCCAGGGGAAGACTCACAAAATAAACCCTGGCTTCTGCTGACCTGATGTAGTGTTGAACAGTGTCCTACCCTGGGAAAATATTTCCTGCTTCATTTTCATAAATATTTATATAATTCCTTCTGGGAAACATATCTTCTTCAGAAAACTGAACATGCTGCTCCCTGACAAAAATGTAACTGTTTGTTTACATCTGAGAGATTTAGGGCATGTACCCAGCCACTGCCTTGGATTTTTACATTCTTATCTCAGGCATTTCTCTCTCTTAAATTTCTCTTTTATTCTCCTCATAGAGATCCCATTGTGTCTTGAGTCACAGAGCTTAGTTCTGGCTCTGAAATTTGAACATACTCAAGGTTTTTTGGAGCACTGGTATTTTGGGCTCCAGAGATAGGGACCAGATGTAATGTTCTGCCTGAAATCACATTCCTCCCTTGCCCAGCTATGCTCTTCCCATTCTGGCTTGAGGCTCCTCTCCAAAAAAGGTAATGTAAGCAATTAAAAAAAGGATTGCATGGCTAATGAAAAATGTTTATATTTAGAAACAGAGTTAAACACACTGCTGAAATAGGACTGAACTGAAATAGGACTGATGTGCAATCTTTCGAGYTTGCTTTCTAAGTTTAGAGTGGGGGTTAGCGGCGAAGCTGTGCACAAGTTGCCCCAAGAGAACAAGCACACTCCCCACCACTACAAAATGAAAAAGTTTGATCCTGCTCTCTTTAATGTTTTAAGAGAAAAGAAGAGTGACAAATATTGAAGCACAGACTGCCAGAGCCTCGCCCTAAGCTTCGTATTAGTGCAGAGCTGAGCCTTGTCTGTCAACACATTCTCAGCCCTTGCATGAAGCGGTGAGCTGTGTGGGGTGCTCCAGAGAAAGCTGTGTGATGGGTGGGAGACAGATTCACAAGAGTGGGCGGGTGCTAAGCTTGTGCCCGGGATAAAACATGCAAATGAGTAAGTGATACCTAGGCCATGTGCTGACCCATGGATTTTGCATGAAACCTGTTTGTCTTGAAGAACGACGAAAAAGCTTCAAARCACCTATGGGATCTCAATTTCCAGCTCCCAGCATTCAGCTGCTGTGTCTTGCGTTACCCATATGACCTTCTGATTGAACACATGCATATTTATAGATTACAGCTATGCAATTTCTTTTTTTTTTTTCCTTCAATTCAAACTCTGCCACACACTTTCCAAACAGAGCCTGAACCAAACAGCTCTTAGCACTTTCTTCAGCTCTTTGCCAAAAACCTCAGGAGGCAGCTACCTGCCTTGGAGGATTTATGAGCTCATCCTGGTAAAATGGTGGCAAGGAAGCTTGATAGAGGGAGACAGGGAAAAGGGAAAGGATCCACAGGAAACTAGAGAAGGCTTGAAGACCTCCCTCTTAGCCCAGAGGTATGTGTGGACAGCCTAAGACATGTGTTTCAAACTCTTTTTTTGCTGTGCTGCAGAACAGCGTTAGTGGTGGCAGCTCTGAGGGCTGCTGTGGCTGCTCRCCACTCTGAAAGTGGCCGACTTGCTGCTCTCCGAGAGCCCCTGGCCCTGGACACTGCCTGAACCAAGAGTGTTTCAAGATAAATATGGGGCTGCCCTGCTCAGTGAACTCTATCTTACCTCCTATATTGCTTCCTTGGGACTTGGGGACGCACAGTGTTGTGTAACGTGTATCGTAATGCCGGTTTCATGTCTGTGTGGGTGTATTTCTGGCAAGAAGAAAGTTTTGAACCTCATTTTCCTGCCTTCCTAGTTATTGTCTTGACTGCCAGACTGTTCATTAGTGAAGGGGAGAGAGGGTGATGTTGGTGGCTTTTTTTCTATTTGTCAGCCTCACAAAATCAAAGGGAAAAAAACCCTTCTCCCAGTCCATACTCTGAAAGGTCTGTTTTCTTAACCTGCTCATGAATTTGAATATTTTTACAACTCTGAGTTTTGTGTAATAGAGAAAGATTCAAAAAAAGAAGGAAGACATTTTTCTACTTAATTCTGATTATTGCTAGTATCTCTGGAGCTTTTACCTTGTGATTTGAGAACTGAAAGACTGGATTCCAGTCCCCACTTCATGTGCACGTCTCTGAATTATAGATACTTGTTAAAGGTATACAGGTGTGGTTTCTTTATGACTGGGTTTTCAATTTAACAGCAATTAACACACAGTACAGCAGTAATATGGACTAGATAAAAGGACTGCAGTGATCTCTATCATTTGGTATAATTCACATTACTTGGAGATACTGCACAGCCATCCCTGCGAGCATCAATTTGAGCTACAGAGCTTATAAACAGACCTCTGCATATGAATTGTTTTGCCATTGAAGGAAACTTTTGTGAACCTTGGAGTCTTCAGCGTTTTTCCCTGAGGTAGGATTCCCCCAAACTTCAAGTTTTTGTTTGTCTCTTCCTACATTAATAATGACACATGCTTGAGTGCTTTGTTTTTTAATTTTTCTGCTCTTTGGCTATAGAAATGTAGATGTAGGTATAGAAGAAAGGCTCAGGAAAGGCTCATAAATCAGAACAGTATTTCTCATTACCAGAATTTGGCACATGGCTTTGTTTAATATGTGGGCTTTTATGAGAGTGTTCAAAGGAATTTATGAGTTTAGAGGTAACATTAAATCAGCTCCAAGGACAGTGTCTGACTGTGTCTGACACTATTGGTAAGTGTTATGTAATGTTGCTGTTTCTCCAAGCGTCCTGGAGATTTCACTTTCAGTGCTGTATTTCCATGGGATTCACAGTCCCTTTCAGCCTAAGGGCCAGGAAATGGCTGCACTCTGTGCTAGGTGCTCTGCCCTTCGCTCAGAGCGGAGCGCTCCATGTGCCTGGGAGGAAACAGGTCATCCTAGAAGGGTTTTGGCCTACGCTGCAATAGAGAGGTCTTTCCCCTTGGGCCATAACCAGCCTGAAACAGGTCAGAATAAATGTGCACTTGTGAGGAGCTGGTTTAACAGCAACAGGCTACCTCTAATATTAATTGGTCCCCTGCTTTACAGTACAGAAGAGGGTTGCCATGCAAAGCATCCATACTGCTGCATCACATATCAGATATGTTTCCTCCCAAAGACCAATGACCTAATCAAAAGAATAAGGACTATCCAAAGGGGAGATGGAGCCTGAGTGAGCAATTTGTCATTAGAAAATCTCCAACTGCTCTTCGTCTCCTCTTCCTCCTCTGTCCTTGTGCAACATGCATCCTGATCCCTGGCGACAAAAATGACTGCAGGCAGTGGCGGAGGCTGTTTGGCTGATCCCCGAAGTGATTCTACCTCCGCGCTGTTGACACGGTCTGTGCAGAGGCTCCAGCCTTGCTGTTGCAGCCACATTCCTGGGCTTGGAGTCATGCCCTTCTCGCCCACAGTCGGTGCCTGGGCATGATCGCTTGGCTGCCCGCTCTCGCGGCCATGCCATTGGGAGGCGCAGCGCCTGCCCGCAGGAGTGGAAAGCCGATTTCACTTGGGTACAGACAAGCACTGGAAATGGATTTAGATTGACATCCTGCTTGGTCCTGTCTGTGCCAGTTCCTCAGCTGGAATTGGCCTCTTTTCTGTGATAACCTTTTTTTTTTTATAAATCTGGAAATGAATTGCTGTCTGTTAGCACTAGGAAGAGATTCACAGACAGCACGTGTTTTCCTTTAAGGAGGATCTGTGGCAGGGGAGTGAGACAGTAACTGTGAGTCCATCTGGGYGGATGCCAGGGTGTCCTCAGTGCTGCTCCATGCTCACTCCCTCAGACGTGATTACCATACCCACTATCATGCCATACCCTACGCACAGGCACGGGTTCACTGAGCGTCTCTCCATACTGTGGAGGGCAATGGAGGGACAAACTGATTTCTGAGCTGCCCTTTTTCAGGGTCACAAAGGGCAAGAACTGAGATTTATTGACTAGTGCCCCTAAACATCATAGCAAGGGCATGATGTCTTTATGCCTCCAAACTTTTGCATCAACCAGCACTTAGTAAATAATAACTAACCAGGAAACACAATAATAGAGCACAAAAACAAAGGAATCAATTGTTCTTAAAAAGAAAACAGGGATGGGAAAATGAGAAGGTATGATTAGTCTGTTATTCTAATTACAAGGGATTAGAACCAGACTAGAAACATCTGTTACTTTGCTTTTACTGCTCCAGGGATTCTGTAGCCCTTTCTCCCAAGTGGAAGACTTCAAGAGAGCAGAATCTGGTCTGAAGAAATCCATTAAATTGTATTCATTACTTAGAGTTTCTGTTTATGCTGACTTAAAGATTTGGCCATTTTGATTTTCTTTGGATTAGCTGAGCTCAAGGGAACTCTCTAAAGGAATGTGCCGTTGGTTTTTGTTGTTGGTTTTTATGTGATGCAATGCRTTAAAACTTTCATGCAGGCAGTCATTAATTATCAAAACCAAAAATACCCCTAAACTCCTGTCTACAGTTATCCATACTGTGCTATATTTGGGACACGTTATGGTTTCTATCATTAAGAAGGCCTCCTTGTAATGCCCCATCATGAATAAAACATAKCCACAAAAATGATGCATATGGATAAAATATAAAATGAAATTATGGGTTTCTATACTGAAATGGAACTACTGATGATGCATATGCCAGACGCGAGTGACACACAGAACAGAACTGTTAGTAAACATAGGGTAAACTATAAATATGCTTAAGACGAGACATCACGCATTGTTTCAAGTGACAAACTTTGTACTAAGAGAAAGAAAAAAGATCACAAATCTAGACAGACAGCACTGCTAAAAGTTATATGGCTGCATGATTCATTGCCCAAAGAAATCAATGTCAGGATGACATTTTTCTTCAGGCAATACTGGCAACTGCTCGTAATTTGGGTAAATTTCTCTGCCCTATGAAAACAAACCATCAAACCAAAAGGTAACCACTGAAACAGCTACCACTCAACCAAAAAAAAATTGTATTTTAAACAGAGCACAACATAAAACTGCATGAGTCAATCTACCGTAAACCTTCGGCAAATAGGATGTGTCACAGAGATCAGCTCTGGTGTTTCCAAAGAGCATAGGCTTATACAGCAGGCTTTTTAGAAGCAGACTTAGCTCCAAATAGTAATTCCCTATTTTCAATAAACCCTGACTGGCTGCAACTAGTTATTTCTCCTGATACAGACAGCCAAAATAACTGACTTGTAAATAGAAACCTATGGAGCTAGATTAATTACAGGGATTACATAAAATATTCAGAGCTTTTAAAACAAGAAGGGATCATTATGATGAACCAGGATGGCCTCCTACATAACGTAAACCTTGGAATTTCACTGAGTGATTCCTGCTCACAGCTGCTGCTGGTGAAGGGAAGTTTCATGTATAAAGACATAGAATTTCTATTTAACTGCTTCAAGTGAGTGAAAATGCAGCAGGTAACCTGTTGCAGGGGCTAGTTACCCTCGTTCTGCAGGCTGTTAGGCCTTGTGTAATACATACTTATTTGAGTATGTTTTACCTGTGTGCCTAAGTATTAAGTATTGCTTAAGAGTATTCAAATGAGTATTTGAAATACCTATTTATTACTTTAAATCAATTTAGGCCCATGTGCAAAATAGTTCTATGTCCTGTGTCCTAAAAGCCTGATAATGACACAGTGTGTCACAGTTAGAGAGCACCTTTTATCCTGAAGTATTACACTTCCCACCAGTGAACTTTTTTTTCAGCACACAGCAATATACGATCATTCAGAGTGGAAAGTTACTGGGATTATTATCATGTAGGCCTGAACAAATGCAAATTTCGGATTCTTTTTCAGGCCAGGTCATTGATTTGGGATCTTTCAGGCACATACATTTTTTTTCCTGCTTGATTACAAAACAGCTAGTCCACTGTTGGTTTAGTATACATCAGTACTTAATAGCATGAAGAGTTAATGGAGGAATGCTGCAGACATGGTGCACCGATTGTTGATTACAGCAGATTCTTATAGCATAAATATCCAGGCAGGCATCAAATCAGTAAAACATTTTAACTTTTAAATCTGAAGTGATTTCATATTTTTCACAAGAGTGTTTCCTCAGAAAGCCTCAGTATCTTTATTCTCTAAGTAAATCAACTTATGCTGTGACAGGGAATGACTAGCCCTAGCCTCGCTGTGATGCTTCTGTGTTTATTTCTTTCCATTAGATAACGGTCCTGAGGTCCAGTGTTCTTAACCTGTTGCAGCATACAGTGCTCTTGGCAAACTCCACAGCTATTTACGTTGGTGGCCTTAGTATTACCGCTGTGTCTTTCATGTCGGGAGGTGTCTGAGATGTTGTCTGGCTGTCCTTAGTGACCTTGATTGTTCTCATTTGATGCACCTTTACTTCTTGGTTACGAAAAAAACTGAGCTCATACATTTGCAATGAAACCTCGACATTTTTGCCTGAATATCCTTTTAGATAAGACTGACAGTTTGCTTGATAAAGCCAAGAGTCGTCTCTTCCTTATACATAGGAAGATGATTTGGTTTGCAGATCAGCCAGTGCTGTGGGCACAGAGARGTAAGATGATTCTCTGTGAGTCAGTTTGTATCCAGCAAAGCAAGCAGCTTTGGCACAGTGCCAAAATGGTGCTTCTCAAGTTAATTTGTGTCCAGAAGAAATGTAGCCAAGCTTATGCAAGAAGAGTTCAGGTCCAGAGGGAGTTTTTGTCTGCGTTTGTCCTTTGTCCATGCTCTCTCATTACTCTGGAAGATGAAGGGTTGATTCTAAAAGTTTTCTGTAAAGCATTTGGCTTTGTACCTATATGTGGAGGAAACATAAATTCCACCATAAATGAAAATAAGAAAGCCCAGCAGCTCTCTTAGTCTACTTTGTTATACCTGAGAAACATGTGACAGGAGTTTGGGGAAGGAAGCATGGTGCAATTGGGAAAGAGATGGGAGCAAGAGAGAATATCCCAAGCTCCCTCTCTGTGGAAAAATATGGAACAGCTACAGAACTACAATGAGCTTCTCTCTTGGATCTCTGAATGAAAAAGCAGACTCCAAGGAGGCAGTTTTGCAGGTGAACATGCAGAAAGACAATGAAAAATTAAAGATCTGTGATGGAGAAATAGGAAAGTCTCACATTAACTTCTCTGAGTTTTTGATCAAATCCTGTGTAAATTATATAGCATGGAAAGTCAAGTGCATAAATATGTAAAGCCCAATCCACCACTTCACCATGGTCAGTCACTTCAACAAATGACATAAACTCACTATCCAGACAGTGGAAAACAGCGACATATAGAAGAATGTAAGAGTGGACATACCAAAAATCCTTCCATCCCAAGTGATTGCTTTTCACCTACTTTGGAACACAGAGAAAACACAGGCTGAATTTAAGTGAAAAGCAATATAATAAAGATTGTGAGACTTGCACAGAACAGTTTCTGTTGAAGACAACTCTGTGCTTTTGCCCAGCAATACAATTTTGTGTCCCTGAATGCCTTCATTTTGGCATGGCTCATCAATCTGTACTAAGTTTGGTTAAGAAATTACTGAGACCTGGAAATAGGAGAAATCACGAAGAAGGGTTGTTACATTTAATGTTGATGAACAGTTTATCTATTATCAACATCCCAACAAGGAACCAAGGTACAATTTCTTCCACCACTGCTGGAGCAAGACTACATATTGGATTATTCTGTGAATTACACTGGAGAGCAGTAAAAATAGGCCATCATTCTAAGTATTTAATCAATTACACAGAATTTTATTAATTTGATTATGATCTTCAGGCAGAAAACCTAATAAAAAAGAAAAATAGTCTAATTGTCAGTCCTCAGCTATAGAATATGTTTGCAGGTCAGAAAATCATAAACTTGGTACTGTTTCTTACTCTTAAAGAAAATCTTAAAAGTCAATCATAGATGTATTTGCTCACTCAAGGGCTTTTCAGCTCTGATGAAAATTCCTTAATACCTCTTACAGATAGTGTCTGTCAGAGAATGTGATGAATGTTACGAATAATTCAAAGAATTAGCAAAAACCACAATTGTTGATATGGCCTTATAAATTTAAATTTTAGAAATGATTGTCTTTGAAGTAATTCCATAAACCAGAACTGTGTCTTCCCTTAGCTTCCTAAGAAAATCTATCATCTACATCAGAGACTGGAACTGCGTGTTCTTGATAGTCAGTTGGGAACTATTAGCGTAACCTCTGTCTTCTCTCCTTTATTTTTGTAATACTCACTGACTGGAAAAATGAATAAATATGTAACAGTAAACTGCCATTTGGAAAATCCAGAACTTTCACAGAAGAGTCATGTGGAAGATCACTTGTTCTCCTTGTCTCAACTTTGCGGTGGTCTGTGAGGCAAAAAAGACCTTCCTCTGGCAACCCCCAAAGATGAACCAAGTTAGAAAAATAGTTGTAGTTGGGTATTTTGTTTCCTGGCATCAAAGCTTTTTGAGAGAGATGACATTATTGTTTTTTTTCTTCCTGTAATAGTTGTGGCAGAGATTCAGCATTTGCTTTGCATATTTAAAATTCTGATTCATTCAGGGAGATCAGATAATAAATCTGCCTAGGGTTCCTGTCATGCTAAAGTCAGTAATAGCACTTTTGGGGGATAATCTGGATGAATACTGGGCAAAAATCCCAAACRTGGGTATTGAGAGAAGAGCTTTTTCTTGAATGTGATGTACTGTAATAGACCCTGACACTTTTGAGCATAAAAGGTTCTTGTTACTTCATCCTGAAAAGTCCTATCACCTTTGTTGCTTCCAACAGGGCTTTGAAATATGGTTATGTGTGGGGTGCGCACATATGTACATGGCAGGAGAAAGAGGAGGGAGCTCTTAAGGCAGAAAAATGCATTCTTTTGTCTTGCAGAATTGAGTTTTTCCAGAGATGTTTCCATTTGTCACTAACAGAGCTCAGGGAAGTTCTGGCAGCTTGCCAGCACCACAACTGAACACCATCATGCCTGTAGCTCCACTGTCACCACAAGAGCGAGAGCCGATGTTGAGCCAACCAACAGGTTAAAGAGCTGCAGGAGCAGCTCCCTGGGGAAGGAGGGTTGCGGCAGGGTCCCTCTTCTGACTCGCTCTAGGAGCCCTCTTCCACCAGTTCTCCCACTGGCAATAAAGGGTTTCTGGGGCCAGTGGCTGAGATTTCTTAATCCAGTTTCTCAAGTGATTGGCTTCTGTGCAGCGATCACAAAAAGTCAGCACTGAAATCCCATTGATATAGATGAGGTGATTGCATATGAACAGAGTAGGCTTTCTTTTAAAAAACAGATTAGGAATGCAGACTTGAAACTGGTATTCCTTTTTTAGGTGGAAAATCAAGTCCACTGAAGCTGGAAAATGCCAGATATTTGTCCATCTGGCCAACTCAAATTCAGCCTCATGTTTGTGTGTTTTGCTATGGTCCTCAATTGCCTTCATAAAGGATTCTTTCTTCCCCAGGGCCCTGCTTCATTTGAGGCATAGTCTGGTTGCAAAATGAACACTTAGAAATTAGGAAATACCAAACCTGGGGTTTCCCAAGCATCCTTAGTTCTGCAACTTTGCATGCCAGCCCTTCTCCATTTCATGCCTAGCCTGAACATAAGAAGTGTCAAAACTGATGCTATCTGGGTGATTGCAAATGTGTTTCCTAACTTCTGAAAGTTTGATTTTGCAACTGTTATAATCTCATAATGCTCTTTCTTTGGTAAGTAATAAACAGTGTAGAAAAATGCTCATGTGATCCAACAATCCAAATGGATCAGCAATGCRAACGGGTTGTGGGCTCCCAATACTGCATTATGGCAGTTAGTGGATCAGTTCGTCCATTCATATGCACTTGTCACTTTTCAAACAACAAAATTAAATGCTAGCGTAAACTCCTAGGCATATGAATGAGAAAAGCAAATAATGTGTGGCTTGTAAGAGGAAATTCAGCCTTTATACCTAACAGTAGAGCAGAATACTAAGAAAACTGACATATTTTAACATTAACAGGAAGAGACTCCCTCCCTGGCCCCCAAAGCATGCTGTGGAGAAGTTTAAAACACCTTCAGCCAAAACGTAGACCAAATATTGTAGACGCATTTTATTTTGGGTCTTGCACACTTGGGTGCTGAGCTGAGACACAGCATATCAACACCTTGTTCTTGGTTTTGTCACTGATCTGCTGCATAACACAAGCAGACCCAACCATTCCGTGTTTTACCTACTTAACAAGTAGGCTTCTAAGGCAGATTGTCTCTTTACTATTGATTTGTCCTTATGTTTAATGATAACATTACATTACAAGGCTTTAGTCCTAATTTATTTTCCTTTTCTACAAGGAATCTTCTTCTGACTTTTTGTGTATTGCAGCACCGGTGGAGGTGAAGAGGTGCAGCTGAACTGTTAAGACAGAGCCCTTCCCAAACTGCTCTTGATCATTGTAACACACTGACTAAATAGGACAAATTTTTCTGCATCAGCAGTGCTTTGCTGGATCTGAGTGTACTGACCCTTTCTCAGTAAAAGCTTTTTGACGCAAATGCCCAAAGGCATGTAAGTTCCTGTTGTTCGTAACTCTAAACTGTTTAAAAGTGACTTGAGTTTTGAGAAGATATTACTTCTATTGCTACTTCTATTACTTGTAAAATATTTCTTTGTCTGAAGCAGCACGGCACTTGACAGCATTTTCAGATTAAATGTGGCTAAGCACCATTTTGATATATTTGACTATATTTGACTGTATTTGACTATAAAAGAAATAGCCTAATACCTGCATACGAAAAAATGGAGTTTCTGTTCACCAGAGTATCCCCAGTTAGTTGATTTGTTGTTTTGGATTTGATTCAGCAAAATGAGTGCACCCCTGTGTTGCTTTGGAGATACACCCAGTCCTGTGATGGGCTGCTAAACACATGAAATCACTGAACACACTGTTGTACTTCTGTGTAAAGGGGGTAGAGGCATAGCCAGACTCTCACCGTATGTTTCAAAGTGACTCTTAAAAAGTGACTATTTAGTCCCTTCAGCAAGAATGTGTGGGACAAAATGAAAGTAGACATTTTCCATACTTGGAGAGACATATACCTTTGCAAGAAAGGTAGCACTGCTGCCAGTGCATAATAGTAGGTACCACATGCATGAGCCTCTGTATGACCTTTACTAAGTTAGCATTTAAAGCAAAGTTAGCTCTGAAGAGAAATCCGCTCAGGAAGTGCAGGTGGAAAGCCTGAGACATCAACAAATTAACCATGAGCCAGCAATGCGCCTGGACGCGATCCTGTGCAACGTGCTCTAGGTGACACTGCTTGAGCAGGGGGGTTGGACTTAGACGATCTCCAGAGGTCCCTTCCAACCTCAACCATTCTGTGATTCTGTGATTCATTCTGTGCTCTTTATCTTACTTAATCTAGGGAAATAAAACCTTTTAATGGTCTGTCCGGTATCACAGCTCACTGACTTCACAACTCTCAAGGATGGGTTGATATGTTCAGCAGCATACTGGAACCCATGACCCTTTGTGGTCAAGCTTTATTACCTGTTTTGCTGCCAGTTTCATTTAGCTCATTTCAGTTTAGCTCATTCCTGAGCTAATAAGAAGATTAGCTGAAAAAAAAAAAAAGGATTAGGTATTAAGATGCCTCTTTCTATCTTGAAGAGCTCCTATAAAAATTTCTCAGGTGACTCTCACTTCCCTGAACACTTTCCTTTAGACTGTCCAGTGTATTAAGGACCAGATGGGAGAAAAGAGCAGGTTTAGGTAACTTAAATGTCAAGAAGGTCTAAGTTAACAAAATGAAAAAGTATTTCTGATGTCTTTCCTTCAGACATATGTATTCTTCCACTGGCGATACAGAGAGAGGCATGTGATACAGAAAGGGGAATTTAACGCGGTGGTAAATTTCTAAAGCAATCTTCCTTTAAAGACTCTGTGGTATATTTTGTTTAGATTATTTTCAGTAAGGGTTTTGGTTTATCTTTTCAATTTGACACTCTTCCAGCCTCTCAAGCATATATGTTAAACAAAAAATATGAGTCAGCTCAGATTCAATTCCTAGGTACGGCACCTAGCTCTAAGATAATACAGCACCCAGCCTAATTCTACATACTATGGCCCCAACAATTTTACCTGTGGAGCTACAGCAGTACAATTCACAGCATATTCTTTTTTTGTTAGTTTTTTCTGTCCATATGTGTGAAAATACCTTTTTTTTGGTAAGTTTATTCAAAATTATTTGCCAGTAGCTTCTTTGGCTATCTTTTGTGGTAATTGAGCTATCAAACAGATTGTCTCAGTAAGGTCTCCATAAGCTTGATGAAAGCCTGCTAAAATTGAGTTTGTAGAGCAGTTTGGTCAGGCACTGACTCAGAGGAAACKCCACATTCTTCCCAGAAGATTGCAGTAGCTGAAGAACTTGAACTTCTCTTGTTGGCAGAAAAACAGATGTTTCAGCATGCCATATTATGTATCAGTTTGTCATATTATATAAGGAGTTTACACTAAAAATGGGCATTTCTAAGAATAATTTATGGAATGAGATCAAAATACCAGGGCTGATAGATGGTGTCTTTTAAGAAGGGCTGAGAGGAACAGGCCTTTCTGGAGTCAGTTCTCCTCATTCCGCTCAGGAATATTAAAACCACCTGCCTGGGTAATGAAAGTGTGCTGCAGTATTATAATGTGCTAGGGGTGTTCTTATCCTGGATATTTTTGTAGAGACAATGGACCACACACACACCAAAAATTGCCATAATGTGGTTTAATGGATGCTTTTGCGAGATTTTTTTTCTTTTAAGTATGACTGCTATTGTTTATCAGTGCTTACAGCTCAATTCAATAGGAGAGACGATAATAAAATGTTGGTACACTTGCTTGTCAAAAACCACTTTCTTTGATTTCCACTGGCATACACTGCTGGCCTGCAGCTCACTAAATCTGCTGGGTATGGCAGTTTCTTTGAATATTTGATGTGGGTTTGTGGTAACTGCAGTAGAAAATTTAATTAGGAGGCACAAACACTGACAAATAGGTTCAAGATGTCTACAGATCTTTCTTTCTTCATTGGCTTCCCTTTGCTTTTCCATCAATTTATCTTTATCTCTGCTTCTTGCAAGGTTTATAGTTACAATGTTAAAAAACAGGTAAGATTTTGTTTTTCTACAATAAACACAATCACTATCTGTTTTGTACTTCATCTCTTAATTTTGTCCTGAAGAAAGAAATAAAAAAGCACCAGTGTCTAAGCACGTAGATATCAAAATCCCTACAGTCTCTGATACAAAGATGGTACACAATGTTGAGCATATTATAAAGATCAGTCTGACACTTTTCTGCCTAAATTTTTGGAGGACATCTTACACTATTTTTGTAGCTACTCTAAACAATCAATATTAGAATAAACCCATTTGATATATAATTAGGATTGCAACTATCATCCTAATAAGTAAGAATTTCTATCCTTCCTTTAACAAACTATGCACATAGTAAAATTTGTGTTAGTAACTGGCTTATTTATCCAGAGACAATAGTTTCAGGCTTTATTCTGTCTGTCTCTACCTGCATTGCTCTACCTGCCGTCCTGTTAGATTTGTGCGGGGAAATRCTTTTGACAAAATAAGCATTATTCCAGTGAGCACATTAATGAGAGAAGGAGCAATTTCTACTACTGAAGTGCTGGGTTAGAGTTCTAGCCTCAGCAGAAGAACTGGCTACCTACAAAAAAGTCATTCAGTTTTTCTCTGTCACAGATTAATCTTTTCCCAGTATCTGTAATATAATAGTATTTTATTGTGTTGTATGTATGTAAGATAGACATTATGAGCAGTTAGAAAGAAAAAGCATAAGCTCTATTGCATTATCAAACCTATCTCCTTCAGAGGGTAGAAGACAATCCTCTTTCTTAGCAGCTTGACTTTCCATACAGCTCTTTTACCATTAAACTGAACAGGACCTGAAGGTGCAAAGCACACCTGAAATTCATGACAGAACAGACATGGTACCACTGTATTAGGATTAGGGTCTTTGTTGTTTCTCCTATGGGCAGATGTGGCTGTATTTGCCTGAATGCTAGGCATATGTATGACGTCTGTATTAATAACTATATTCCGTATATTTTTGAATTGTTTTTAGCTGCTGTTAATTACTGTGGTCCCAGGGCTTGTTTATTTAAGTGTAAGCAGACCTCTGGAACTCAATGAAAGTGCTCACATGCTCAAAACACAGCATTTGACATTCTTTGCAGAATCCAGTCCTTGTCCTTTTTCTTGTGTCCTGCTCTGGCATAACAATTCTGGATCATTAAACTAACCTTCCTTCACCAGAAAATTTCATGCAGAGAGTATTTCTGTCCTAAGATTATTTTTTTTTATTACAATGATAAAACCCTGAAAGATGAGTTTGTAATGGAAATACTGACTACTCCCTAAATGACTAGGGAACTGGAAGGCTAGGCAACACTTTAACAAAAACAAGGGCATATTTTAAAATTAGATCTACCGTTCCTACCTTTATATGGACTAGAGGAAATGAAATGGTTCATCTTCATCCCTGAAGCAAAACCAGCAATGCTGACTGTATTGCACCAGGCATGAGCTTGATCCAAACTGTTAGATATATTCGGCTTTCCAAAGGTCTTGCAATCCAACTAGTATTAGACAGTCATGGGAATCCTGGAGAGAAAAACAAAATGCCACAGGAAGTGGTACCTGTGATTCAGAAGATGACATTCTTCGCACTGAGTCAGTCATAAAGCAACACCCTGCTACCCTGCCGGGGCGCTCCCTTGAAGGTATATCCCAGCACTAAGGTTCCCAGTTCTACCATTTCCATGACATAAAATACTGGATAATGCTTGTCACARGAACAGCAGCATCTGTCCTGGTTCTTGGCTATATTACAAACTGGGTAATTACATTAATGTTCTGGTTGCTTTAATTGATGATGGTACTTTCATCTGTACTTCCTTCCCCTTGGGTCTGTGTCATGTTGCTGGCACTGTTATAATACCTGCTGTGTTTCTAGGGGTGACTAGCTTTTCTTGATGCCCAAAGGGACTTGGCTAGATTTCAGTGACTGATGAGTTGCTGCTTATCTGTCATACTTTAGCCTGTGACATTTTTGAAACAAAAACTGAACTGGCTTTTGTATTTGGAAAATGCCCAGCTTCCTGGGGTTTGTATCAAAATAAGAATACTACTAGCCTGAGGACCATTGGAGATTTGTGCAATGCCAATAAATAAAAATAATCTTGACATAGCATCGCAGGCACTAAAAAGCAAAAAGTGCAATAGATAGAAGGTTCCACTCCCACTTAGAAGACATACTTGGCTTGCGCCAATTATTATATTTTATTTCTTATGCATTATTTAACGCTACCAGCAAAGTCAGCCACACATGTCTACATCAGGAGCGCTCAGCATGGACTCTCACGACGAATGAACAGTGACTCCACTCCTTTGCAGGCTATTTTTAAAATAAGGAGGGTCTGTGTTACAATTATGGAATAATAAGCATTGCAATTAATGCTAAGGACCAAAGTTCGCTAGGTTAAAAAAAGAAAAAAAAAGGAAAAAAATCCTTCATTCTCCTAAACTTAAGTTGAATTTTTATCTCGAATGCTATAAAGATTCATTTTAAGTGAAAACTACTTAATCAAATGCAAATTTTAGAGTGTCTCCAAGGCTCAGAAACTGTATACCAAATATCTGCTTTCTGTAGATTTTTATGGTGGTGTATAATGGAAAAGCTGATAGAATTTTAGCTATTGCCTTGCTATCAAATGATGCTGTAATTCCAAATTAACATGCCTCATGTTATCTGCTAACTCAGCTGCTTGCTTGGCATTCATTATGATATAGAGAAATGCTGGTTCCTTGGTAATTTTATTAATTTTGATGTCTGAGAGTGGGTGTATTGAGTTTCTTCTTCTATTCAAAGCATATAGCAGAAAACACCCATTTATTGACTTATTAGGAACCTGATCTTGGTAAGTACTAAGTGTCTTTTGACTTGGTTCTCTTGATTTCAAAGAGTTGAGAGTACACAGTGACTCACAAGACACGTTGGCACCTGGCAGAATCATGTCTTAATCGATCTATGTGGTGCTGAGTGGTTTCAGTTGGCAAAGACTCATGCAAACTATTGCCTTTTTTTTTTTTTTTGAATTCTGATCTAGGTGGTTTTGCAAGCCTTGACGTTAGCTTTGAGCTCCAGATTCAAGTGTTTCTGAAGCATTAATGTAAAAATCCTTCAAGGTATCACATTTCCTTTGACGTTCATAATGAAAACATGCAAACTAAATTTCATAAAATTTTGATGAAAGAAAATTAAGTGATGTTACTGAGCTTGCAACTCAGAACAAGTTCAAAAGTTCTGTGAGTTTTAGCGGGCCTTTTGATACATGTGATGTGAGTGGGAGTCTATTTTTAAGCCTTAAACAAAGCACACTTCATATAAACCCTAAAACAAACACAGTTGATATTGCCATAATCAGAAATTATTTCACTCAGTTCTGTTTAGTAAGGGGCCAGCCTGCCTTCAGCTTTTGCCAAAACTTCCACTAAAGTCAACAGAACATTTAAGCACTCAGCAAGCATATCCTCTTACTTTATTTCCTCAGTTATTTTGGGCTAAAATAGGATATTTACAGTCTTCTAAAGCATGTACCCATGCACTTATATGTGTTGTTTTAACACCTTTATCTGAACTGGGTTTATACTGTCCATTGACAACTATGTGACAGCTGCCTATTTGCTGATTTTGTGCAAAGATTGCAAGGGATGCAGATGAACCCATATCTTAATGTAAGAGCTAATGTCTTAATAAATGCCAAATTTTAAGACGGTATATAGGGTCCCATTTCAGGTATTTTTTTCTGGAGTTTGGGCTTACTTTCACTGCAGAGCTGATTTCAGTTCTCCTTTTATAGTGACTGTGAACTAAAATCTACATTGGATCCATAACCTGTGTGTGATGGTGTTTTTAGCTTGAAATATTGATCTGCCAGAGGGCTTAATCTAAGCTTCAGTTAACACAGCTCATCAGATAGTAACAGGACACAAGCTGCCTCCTCTTCATTGCTACTAGTCTTTTGCCACCTTCCCAAAACCTTTCCCTTGCACCAGAAAGGCCCAGCAGTTCCCTCTCAATTCATTCAGAAGTGTCCTGGACCCACAGTCCAGCTGCACAAAGAATGACCCCAAAGGGTTTAGCACCACACGCACGACTCCAGAAAATGCCGTTCAGGTGTGACTTCACAGTGTGGCCACCTCCATTCACGTGAGGCTAACTTGAGCTTAGGTAACCTAAAGTAACACTGAAGTAAAGTTGTTCTCCCATATTCTTCAAAATGTTACTGAAAAGTCAGTGAGACTTAGGTCCTTCAGTGTTTTTCGGCACCTGTGAAAACCAGACTGCAGCTCTTTTTTGCACATTCATTTGTGCTGAAGCAAAATCCAGGCTTTTTTCAATAGCAATCTCCAAGCACAGGAAATTATGTATGCCAGGATCTCATCTACAAGTTGCATATTAAACAGTTTCTAAATGAAAAGGTGGTTTACTGTGCTATAAAATAAAGTCATCTTTTTGCAGACCTCCACCCCAGCGGAACAAGGGGACAGGATGGAGTGTGCCTTTTCCAGTATTCCCCACCCACTGACCCAGAGCATGAAACCCACAGAGTTCTTGGAACTGCAAACAGTGTTTGAATTCAGACTAAAACAGGAAAACAGAAACTGGCCTTTTTTTTTTTGAGTCACATCAGTCAATGCTATTTACAAAATCGGTTTATGGAGACCACAGGTGGACACTCTGACTCATTACACATGAATACTAAATATATCCAAGACAATCTTGGAAAATCCCATAAAGAAAGAGGGAATAGCCATCCGATTTTTATATTTATAACCTTGGTTTTTGGATGCCAGTAATGGAAATTATATTGTTTTCACAAAAAGCAGGTGAGGGACAGTAAGGGACTGAATGATTGCCAAACTGCATGTGGCTGGAAGGAGAAGGAAGGCTCTAAGCTAGACACGGAGGAAGGTTTGTCATGCTGTAGTAGTTTGCCATTCATATTTGTGGCAGGCTGTGGTGAGGTTAGCAATGCATTCCACAATTGTCAGGAGTTAAGCAAATATTATGTCCTTTAACCAGGGTGAAGAGCACACCTGCCCAGGAAGCTGGCATAAAACTCAGTACTACCTCAATCCTACTTCAGTCCTACATGGAGGATTTGAGTAGTACATACAGCCTCATATCCTGCCACACATTTTAGTCTCTCTGATCTTGAAAACCAGGGAGGTCCAAGGTCTGTAATATATACAGGACTGCAGATGAAGGATCCCTTTCTGTCTGCCACCACTGAATTCTGTTTTGATGGATGCTTCTCTGCCAAGTCTTCTCTTATTTTGACTGCTGAAGAAGAGCTATTGCTGGGCTCTCTACAGTCCCTAGCTTAGCTTTGCGAAATGTAACAGGGTGGAAGYGAAACTAGGCATATCAGTTATACCCTGAAAGCTTACTTTATAAATAAGCTGAGGAACAACAGCTTATGTTAGGCAGAGCTAACTGCGGAATGAGTTATTCTAGTGTACACTCGTTCCTGAATGAGCAGTAAAGCGAATAATCTAGATGCCAAACTGCAAAATTTTTACTTATAGATCACCAAAACCATACTGCGGGTTTATAGTATTTCTTATTGCCAAATCCCAAGCCAGACTGTGTCCAGGCAGTGCACTCCAAGCTTTGAAACAGTCCCAAGACCAGGAACAATTTCTCTATCGTTATTCTCATGTTGAAAGTAGCAATGTGTGGGTAGCTATGAACATAGACACAATGAGAAACTAATAATGCAAAATCAAATTAAGTAGTCATATAGTCATGATGGTTATTATTGAAGTTGTATAGTAGAAATGGTTTCACTCCTTTATGAAGGCAATTTGTATAAATGGTTCACTGGCTGAGAGGATATAATGGGAATTTGCTTGCTAGCTTTCTGCCTACTAAGATCTGCTAATCTGACTCAGCCTGCTGATCCTCTAGCAAAATAGATGCAATGTCAGAAAAGTCACTCTTCCAGGACCCTGAGTGACTGAAGTATAGAAGATGGAGCTGGAAATACCCACCAAGCCTATCTGATTTGACTCACTGCAGTCAAACTCCAATAAATACTCTATTATTTCCATGTGTCTCTGCAATGCTCCTTTCAGCCTGCTGCTAAAGTGTTTCTAATGGCAAATTCTATTTCTTCGCTGTCTTTGCTTTCAAAGGATTTGATTCTTCAGCATGCTACACCAGTTCCCATCCATTCACCTTTAACACTACCTACTTCAATAGACTTAAAGCAAAATAAAACATTGTTTGAAATATTCAGGATGTTGTTGTTGTTGTCTGTTGAATTTAACTCATCACCAGTGCAGAAGAAGCAAACAGCACAGCATAAATGGAAAAGTTTATTGCAAAACCAGAGAGATGGCAAATTAGTGTCCCTTTTTTCCCCTAGAAGAATGAGCTTCTTTGTTTCAACATTAGGTGCAGCAATTTCTACCAACTCACTGTCTGCAAATGTTCTGCATTGATCATCATAGTCATATGAAATTATTTAACAGGTACTTTGTCACCAAGGTCACATGAAATAAGTTAACGAAAATTTAAAATAAAATTTGCCAGCTCATCTCATTAAAATACTGTTTTGGGTTAAAAGAACCTGCTGAGTTGTAAGAATGAGCGGAACTGGGCATTTTCCCACTAATAAGACAGCAATAACAGGGAGGAATGCTTGGCTATGTTGTATGGTAAATGAACGATGCATCCATGAATTTTATATGTTTATGTTCTTAGACGTTTCATGATGATTTAGTTCTGCAGTTAGTTTTAAATTACCCCATGAAGGAAAATCATATAAGTGGTCTGCAGCCTTACACTAAGCCTTTAGTAAGAATCCCCAACAAGAGTAAAAGGAAATGTGGATGAGGTGGGAAGAAAACTTTTTCGGGTTATGGATAATTTTATTAGCATAATTGTGTTTTATTTTAAGCTTTGTAATGGCTCTTCACTGCAATCCAGTTCCAGCCTGAGCAGACTTTGGCCTATATTACAAAGCAGTGGCACTGCAGGAAGATTTACTCTTTCTGAGGCAGAAGGGTCACAAGACATAAAGATTTGAGTGTTTTGATACTGAACATCTGGAAGCTAGGCCCTGCTTCAAAAGGGGAAGCAGCAATGTTGGATCAGATGCTTAGGTTCTTGCTTTGGGTCATCAGCAGCTTGGTAGCTAGGAAGGGATCTGCAAAGCCTGGCACATGGCTCCGTGGGATGCCCACAGTAGCCTGCAGAAAACAGAAGAGAGATTCAGACCTGAAAAGACTCTTGAGTCTAGGAGCGCAGTGACTGTGCAACTGCATCATGGTGGTGAGGGCATTTGTGTGGGAGCCTTGGGATTCTCACTTTTCTTGTAGTCCAGTCATTGTGTGAAGAAAAAAACTGCCAGACGTAATCTTAGGAAAAGGACTTGAATCTGCATTTGGCAGAGTGCCCTAGCTGCTGTGTTACCGACTCTAGCTCCCCTTGTTGCTGTCTCTCTGGCCTCATGGAGCTCAAATTTGGGTTGCAGAGTGTCCCTGTTTCAAAAAGAAGGTAAAGTGTATTTCTCACTCAGTGTCCTGTGGCTGAATAGTCAGACTCTCTCATGTGAAGCAAGAGCTGTGGGTTGAGAGGCACTCTTAGACCACAGAAGGTCCACAAGCCGACTGTCCTGCTTGGGCAACCAATGTAAACTCTGGATTACGGTGCAGTTTCCTTCCTCCTGCTATCTTTCAGTGAAGGTAGCTGTGACGGCTGATCTCCATGCGCTCTCCGTGTGTTGAGTACACTCTGAGCACACCTAATGAATCAAGCAATTTATGGCTGCGGTTTCCTTATGTGTGAATCCCAAACCACCTTAGGCAGGAGATGGACTTCTAAATGCTGATCTCAGCCAAGGCAGTGGTTCTTGTGAGCATAAGTAATAACTAGAGGTGGCCAACCAGCTGCAGGTGCACATATGGATTAAGTGCAGCTTTCCTGGATCACTCCTTGGAATGCAGGGGTCAAATATCATACTTTTAGTTGCATTTTAGGAGTCGAAGTAGCTCTCCTTAATTGCAAGATTTCTGTCACCCAATGTGTGAATAGCTGTACTCATTCTTCTTGTTTAGATATTAAAAAAAGAATACACTTATTTACAGGGCTTCTGAGGCCCAGAGTTTATCTAAGTGAGTAAGAAATTTTTGTATTTTGATAAACAAGAGACGAGGCATTTTCAGGAGAGTATTATGTCTGTTCTAGTTTTAAAGGCAGTGGCTCTTTGACTGCTCTGGCTGCTCTGCATCCTTAAAATGAGACCACACTGTGTGTCAGCAAAATGATTGAAAAATAGATTCTCTACCAGATTGTGTAAAGTTGGACTCTCCAAAGTGTTTTAAGCAAAGTTGAGACACCACAAAACTTCAGTTCAGTACGAATTGTTCTTTGTGTCGCTTCCATTAAGGAAAAACGCAGAAAGTATTTCCTTTGCTGAACACAAAAATTCCTCTCACTTTTGCTGCAAAAGATTTGGGTTTATTTCAAAGGCTTTATTTTTTAAACAGTAATATTTTCTTGCTAGGCCCTGTATGTGAGCCTGTGTATACCTATACGATTTTTTAAATTAATGTATTACAATATTAACCTTTTAAAATTTACCACAACAGTATACTAGTTAAATTCCATTCCATTCAGGTCAACCACAAGTCTGATAAGAACCTGTATAAGTTCCCCCTCTGCCTAATTTATTAAATCTGAGGAGAGGGAGGTTTGGATTTGGGGGCTTTTTTGCCAGTAGCGAGAAAAGGATTATTTTGTGACCTGATGACTCCCAGCCTTGCCCAAGGTCAAATAGAGAAGATGCCATAGAAGGAAACCTTCAAGTCCTGGTCCCATAATATAACCATTGCACCACCAGGAAGGAAAGGGGAAGAAACTAACAGCTCTTCTAACCAAAGGAGAGCCTTGGAGAACCTAAAAATCTGCCAATATCTATTGACTCCATTGTGACAAACAAAATAGGCAGGAGAGGACTTGCAACGTGCACTAAGGCTGCCTACTCTTGCAAGCAAGGTTTAGTCACAGAAATCAGAGAGGAAAGGAAATGGGTGTGTGACGTAGACTGTTCATAGAAGAAGATTTTAGGTAACTCTCTTAACAGGTCATGTGAGTTTGAGACTAAAACTAACAGAAACCAGAAACCATCTCATCTGATTTAGGAGATTCATTTCTCCTACTGGAGAAAACTCCAGCCACAAGGAAGTCYGTGGCTGCCCTCCTGCAGTGCACTCATTATAAATAACAAATGCATAAAGTAGTTGCTGCTGCAAAAATCCTCATGCAGCTCACTGGATAAATAATCCTCTGGAAAAGTGGTCCAACGCCGTGGGAGCACAGCATGCTGCTGCTGTTTGAATGACTGGYATCGCACTGCAAACGTCGTGGGCAGGTGGCTGTGCGCTGACCACCCGCATGAACAAGGCCGGGATGGCCGTGTCACTCAGAAGCAGAGGCCGGCTGAGCAGCGGTGCCCCTGCTTGCCACAGTGCTGGCCTACTGGTGGATCGCGCCCGTCCACCTTTGCCAAAGCCAAGGCGTGCTCTGCTGCACGGAGAGTACCCAAGGGGCTGCAAGCCACCTCCTTGCCGCATTCACATGGTTGGACTGACACCCTTCACTTTCTTCCTCTCTCTACGGAGACCACTGGTCTCAAGCCATGAATCAAGAAAAGGTCACACTACTGAAAACCAAAGTGGGCTTGTACTTAATTCTTGAACATTTAGTCATGAATTCTCTTGGTGCAGATCCTAGCTCCAGTGGTAGTGACAAGACACTTACACAGAACTGAGACCAAAGAGGAAAAAAAAAAAAAAAGTCTAAGGGCCAGGAAACTAAATGATGAGATCTGCATTATTTGTTGTCCCCTGCTTTCTCTCTCGGACAGCTACTAAATATCATTGAGCTTAAATTCCCAAGGAGAGGTCCTGATAAACCTTTTTCCAGAATATACAGGTATCTCATAAATGGAATATAACATAACACTTTTCATTCTAGATAGAACTGCTCAGCACTCATTTGTTGGGTAAATTACACAATATGAATTGTTTACTCAACTTTATTGGTTACATTGGTGAAAAGCTGCACCTTTTTTTAAAGTAGTGCAAAGGAGGGTTTTTATATTTTTCCATGTGCCTTAATCCACAATAATTAACAGCTTATGCATCTCAGCACTTTCTTTTTTCTTCCTTTTACTTTTAACAAAACACAATGGAAATTCAATACTCCGATCCATATTCTCACTTCTACCCACGTAAGTTCTCACAGCTGTCAGATCTCATTTGAAAACCTCCCTTCTTCTGTCATCAAAGAATCATGTCAATATTCCACACAACCTGATGCATCCTCTTACCACTCTGTCTAAAGTTCATAGAAAACAGATGTCAAATACTAACCAAAGCGTGAAGAATTATAACCTTTGGGGCCTGGAAACAGTGCAGTTTGCAAAACATGTTGTCTTTATTATAACTTACATGAATAGCCTCGGAGTGAAAAGGCTGGGTGTGTGCAATGATCTCACACACAAGTTATTACCACTAGGATACAAATGTTGAAGGAACTTTGGAAATGAGTTGTTTCCCTCACACACTGGAAAGAGCACAAGCATACATAAGTCTGAATCCAAGACCACACTTAGGATTTTCCTGTAAGGAATATATTATGGAGAAAATTGGGAAAGCTGGGAACTTGTATCTGAGTTGGTTTTAGAAAACAAACAAAAAGGAAAAAAAATCTCAACTGTTAATGCAACATTTTTGTTTATTTAGCTTTCCAGTTCCATGGAATGTAACTATAAGTTTATGAACAATTAAAAGAGTATTCAACAAGAAAAGATTGAAAGTCCATTGAGTTTCTTTAACCAGAAAACACTGTCACCAGTCAAAAACTTGCCCAGAACAGGAAGAAGGCTGTTGTAAATTCTAGTGTGAATTCCACTGTTTAGTGGATTTAAATCCCTGCCAGTTGCTGATGAAGTTTAACCTTGGGATATCTTGATCAATACTTTTCTTGTAGATGAGGCTCTTAATGCTTGAATAAATTCATTAGATCTGGTCCAGTCTTAATATCTTTAATACCAAAATCACTATGGAGTGATATACCAGTGGTGACTGTAGGAAATCAGAAAAAAGGGGCCACAATTAGTTGTGGCCCTTGGCTGAGAACTTGCAACAGCTAAAGTGATACTGCCAGCCGTTCTTGGAGAAAACACCACCACAGAAGCCAATTAATACTGTTTGTTTATTTTCTGGCAGCCTGCAAAATATACTGGGCTACTGAATGAGAGCCAGAGGCTGGTGTAATCTTCAAGAATTAGCAATAACATGCTGTGGCACGATGTTAGAGATGGGACTGAATCCATATTAGCTTTATTATACTCACAAAGCATGTAGACCACACACACTAGTATTTTCCTATATGCTCATAAATGCCACTCAGATTCTTGCATCAAACATCCGCTTTTATTTTATTTTATTTTATTTTATTTTATTTTATTTTATTAACTTCATTTCATTTTTATTTCTTTTTTTTTATCATTTTTCCCCCAAGTTACTTCTCTTCTCCTCGAGCCTGCCCTCTAAATTTCCTGTGCCTGAAGAACACATCTCCTTCCATCTCCCATTTCCAACTGTTTGATAGCAGCCCCAAATGATCAAGAAACAGATGGATGGACTGTTCTTGATGTTAGTCCCAGGAATGAAGCTTTGGTTGCCAGTGACTTTAGTTTCATTGGAAGAGGCAGCTGCTATCCTTCAGCCAAGTGGGAAATTTAAATGATTTGGGGACAAGGAGTTCACCCAGGAGAGAAGGGGTGGAGAAGACAGTGTCTTGGCACAGTGAGTTTCTTTTGTGTTCAGAGAGCAAGTGCCTGGACTAGACCATGCTGGGAGGTCCTGACTAACCCAGAAATGACAGAAACAAATGGTCCTTGAAACATGGTTTGGAGCAGAGCCTACAGCATGTCTGCAGTGCACATGGGATAAATCCTAGAAATGGTTGGAAAGGACCTCTGACTGCAGCAAATGGTTGAGTCTTGCTTTAAAGTACTCAGAAAAGATGAAAAAGGCCCACTGGAAAAATTTACTGGGTGCTGAGAATGACAGACACTACATTACTGCTGGGAAATTTAGTACCTGGTRCTGCCCCTGGGACAAGCAGATAGCTCAAGCTTAGATAAAAGCACTGTGTGTGTATTTAAGAGCCACAACCATCTGTGAACTTGCTTCCTGATTCCCCCAAAAGGATTGGTGTAGCCAGGAGAAAGATTATTGTTCTAGGTGTGCATCTGGGTTTCTTTCAGCTGACTCAAGGGAATCTGCAGAATAAGGGGTCTATAGGAAGATGCTCGCCTGCTATTGCCAAACTACTCAGAGGATGTAAGTTAATATAAACTCATTTATAGACATTGGACTCCACATGTGCATTTGCCTAAGCTTCCTGAACTGGCTGGCATGAATGTCACCCTCCCCCTCCTTTTTTGGAGAAGACAGACTCTAAACTCAGTGTGCACGATCCTGGACTTTGAGCTACTTGAAAATCTGAGCTTTGCTACTTCCTCCATATCTAATCAAAGCATTTCAAATCTGTGTTCTGTGACTACTTACTGCTTCTTAGATCTGCTAGGAAAGCACTATTAGGGGAGATAGTAAAAACACCTCTGCAGGGAGAGATTTTTCTTCTCTGTTTCCTGAAAAATGGCGTCTGGCCACTATTACGAGAAAGTGATTTTCTGTGTGTAAGCCTTCTTTCTGGTGTTACTGGCAAAAACAAGGGACAGATTTAAATAGATCCTGGGTGGATTTTCTTTTGAAACCAATATCCCCAGCTCAAGTTCTCCTGCAGAATTTGTGCCCTCCTGATGTGCCCCTAACACACAAAACATCATTGCCTCCAAGTACAAGAATTTATAGGAAACTGTTGGAACTGTGTTAGGAGGAAAAGGAACACAGCCTCAGTGGGAGAAAACAGCAGTACATCTATATGAACGATAAATAAAATGTTCTCCCCTGGTAACTTTGCCAGGAATTTGTTAATTTGGTTTCCTGTCTCCTGGTGTAAACATCCAATAGCAAATGTCCTTTAACCACATGACTTCATCCTTCCGTGTCTGCTAACCCTCTCTCACAGTGTGGTGTCAGTGGGTATAATAGGCTTAAAGTCTTCAGGTGTACTTGGGAAGCCTCGCCCTAAACCTTTTGGAAATGTTGCCTTGGTTCTTTCCTGAGGCTTTTATACCTCCACAACTCATGTGATTTCAGCTTTATTTGATGAGGGAGAGAAGTTACTAAAGTTTATCCAGGACTGGGGCTGTTCCCTGTGGCTCCAGCAAAGCCCCTTTGCACCGGCAGCCCCAGCAGAACCTCTCTCTGCTCCCTCCTGGGTGAAGGCGGGGACATCTCTTGGATTCCCATGGGAGATCCAGGGGTGAGAACAGGAGTGGAGGATTCCAGAGCTAGAAAGGACCCTCAAAGGGCAATCAATGCTTCCTGCTGTCTCCAGATAAATCAACTATAGCTGACAAAGTTTTATTTAGCAACTTCTTATACAACCCAAATGATGGAGAAGCCATAGCTTCTCCRCACAATCTCCTCCAGTATTTAACTATTCTTCAGGCAGATGTTCAGCCTACCTCTCTCTTGTTGCCATTTAACTTCATTTCTTCTTCTTCTATGCTCAGTATGAATAGCGAACAGCTAATTTTGGTGTTACTTTTTTACATTTTTGAAGATTTATCAACTTCATCTCTTCTCCAGACTAAGGAATCCCAGTTCTTTCAGTCCTTTCTTTGCATAATGCTTCATTCCTCTCCCTTTCATTTGTCCATTCAGTTGCTGGTTTTAGTTGATAAATAGCTACAAAAATTCTCAAAAAGTCCTTGAGAGATTCTAAATAAAAATCTTATAATCCATGTAATCATCATCTCCTTTATCCATACTAATAAAGGAGAATGAGGTATGGGTAAAAAAACAAGCCCAAGACACAGATAATACAAAACATATGTAAAGGAGATTGTAAGTCTCTATTTTGTAGAGACTTACAGCTCTAAAGCTGTTTTAGCCGTGCAGCTATTTTCAGCTCTGAAAGTCTAGTAAACAGAGAGGAGCAGCAGCTCTAAAATATGGTGCAAATACCTGAGTCTAGTACAACTGGCACACAATCTCCATCATGTACTCTCTGGCACAGTGCTAAAGTCAGGAATGAGGGAAAAGTGGGACTCACTGCACCCAAAGATAACCAAGAGTAGGCCATGTTTCCCATTGTTCATCCCTTTTTCTCTAGAGCTTATGTTCATGCATGGTGGTGGATAGCTCTATGGCCATTCCTCCTTCAGCTCCTTCAGGAGTAGTTCTGTGTCCTCTAGAGCAACAGGTYTCAAATTTTATTGACCAAAACAATACTGACCAAAAGGATGTTCTGGAGCAACTTCATTTATTTTCCCTGTCAACTTGGATTTTAGTGGCAGCAGCATCCCCTGGAAGTTGGTGAGTCTGTAATACTGCCCAAAAACCACTTCTCTAAAGCTTCAGGCTACAGAGCTTGCATATCATTTGCTAGTATAGCCAGGTCTTCTGAAGTTGTTCCCTGTAGCATTAGATTTAGCCACGGGCATAAATATAGATATTTGGAGAAATATATTTCTGGTTAAGACTCTGAAGATGCGTGATGTAAAGAATTAGGTGCTTTCCAAGCCTGAATTTAAAAAATGTACCATGCTGTATTTAGCAAATCTGTGGAGAGAAAAAAACATTTACCAGCAGATTGGGTGAATCAAAATGTCAGGGTAGTTTTTGACAAGCATTATTTAACTAGCACCATTGCTAATATGCATTTTCAGTGTAGTAGGAGAAATGCAATCTGGTCATATTTCAGTGTAACCCTCTATTAGGGAAACGTTTATAATTTCTACCCAGAGTACATGTGTAACAAGATATTGTTGTTACTGAGCTGAGTGTCTGAACGAGTCACAGCCCTGTTACACCAGTATATGGATCAGAGAAGGTGCAGATCTGTGAAGAATTCCCTTTGGCTCTGTGCAATATCTACAGGTGCATCTCTTTTTCTGTTTGCCAACATCAGATCTCTTCCTGGAAGGGAACATGGGAGAGATCCCTGATTTTCCCCAAAGCAGGGTTTGAGAGCTTTGCCAGACACCTTTTCCACTTCAGTTTTGAGAAAGATTAAAGAGGTAAGCGTGCTGAGCTAGCCTGAACTTTCTTCTTGGGTAGGCATGCACCAAGTAAACATACACATTGTTTTGGTCTATACAGCAATATAAAGAGGCATAAGCTTTTCTTGTTCTGTTTTTTGGGTGGGTTTTTTTTTTTTTTGGTGCCATAGCTTTGGGAAGGGACACTGGGATTTACTCAAGTGCTCTTTTGAATATATTATTATCTGTGGGTTGA
The DNA here is from genome assembly GCF_003343035.1 of Apteryx rowi. Lineage (NCBI taxonomy): Eukaryota > Metazoa > Chordata > Aves > Apterygiformes > Apterygidae > Apteryx > Apteryx rowi. The sequence goes on along the minus strand of NW_020447475.1, from coordinate 752,646 downwards.
CTCTTGAAGCCCAGAAAACTGTCACAGATAAATGGCAAAGTTATTTATAATATATTTTTGTTCTGCCTTTATTTTGACATATTAAAATTGTTTAGCATAATGTACAACATTGGCACCAGGCAGAGAGAGAGACAAGTCCCTATGAGAGCCTGGACTCTCAGTTTCTATCGGACACTCAAGAATAGTAAAATCCAGTCTGTGCTCAGAGGGAAGTATCTTGTTGACTGAGAAGAGTGACGAAAGATTTTCCTCCCTGAGACAAACTGGAAACCAGAATTACTTTGCTGCGTTTCACCCCCTTACAGGGTTACAACCTGCCCTAAAGTAAAGTACTTGGAAATGTGTCAAATATTCATATTTGGTATCCAAGACATTTTTTAGCCTCCTATTCAATACAAGTCTGGCCAGACCGAGACTTCTCAGACCTATTTTGAGAACATGAGTTAGTCATATCATTAACAATGTGTTGAGGGTGAAGTTCCTCTTTCAGTGCAATAATTTCATGAGTTTGCCACCCCACATCAGAAAAGGCACTTATTTTACAGTATGTTGTCATGACTAGACCCATAACTATTAAGAAATACCATTGCATGGAGACAAAGCCATGATATTTTAGAAATCTTTCATTAAAAAAAAAATCTGCTGAATAACACCTGTTGGCAAGATCATATATTTGTAAAATTAAGAGAAATATTTTGACAATGAGGCCATAAAAATGATGACTGAAAGATAAAGACAGATACATTCCAGTCAGAAATGAGGGAAGAACACTCAAACACTTAAGAAAAGGAGATTTAACCTCCACAAACAAAATATCAAAGGAAATTTTCACACCAATACTTTCCTGGAGGATTATGTTATAGTCAAACATAATTTATTAGCAGTAATTAAGTGAAATTCTATCACTTGTGTTATGCAGGAGACAAGGCTATATGATCTAATGTTCTATTCTGGCCTATGAATCATTTAAATATAACTAGCTATTTTATGCATTTTTTTTCCTCCAATTCAACATAGTTTAGCAGTTAGTCAAGACAGAATTTGGTTATTCCTAGTAAGGAAGTGATAGATGAATGTGGATAGTGTTTACTTGAAGATTTCAACGGTCTGCACATCTTGATGTGGTTTCTTTCATGGTTTTGCACATGAAGGACTTCGCAGTATGTGGGACATGACTGAGCTCATGGTCTGAGGTTATACTGTATTATACCCAGTTCTTACCAAAAAATAGAGGGCTTCTTTGAATAGGCTGCAGGAATCCTTTTCCRGGGAGATCACCACATGGGGTATTCTCCTTTGATGTTGTGTTTCGCATTGTGAAATTTCCACTGCTTGTGGAGACAATAAAGGTCAAATTATCAACCAGGCAGAGAGTGCAGATGGAGGGCACAGAAGGCTAACAGCAGCTCTGAACTCATGGTTAGTTCTGTAGCTGCCCAGGACTCTGCACACTTTGGAAATGTTGGGTACGTTGGGTGCATGACATCTACCAAGAATGTGGAGGAAGCCCTGTCTTGCCTGCAGTCGCTTTCTGCCTATTCCTATTCCTTTATGCATACATAGGAGATTGCCCCTTTGGGAAGGAACAAGATTGCAGTAATTTGGGCACACACCCCTTAACTGACTCACTTTTACACTGGAAGACTTCTTGTACCTTCTGCTCTGTGGCATCCAGCAGGGAAAGCTCGGCATGTGAGACAGTCCACCTGGACAACAGAGGAGAGAGTTTCCAACCTGGGAAGATGTGAGGTCCCTCAATTTCAGGTATTCAGAGCAGAATGAGTACCAGCCTCTTCCCAGCCAGCTTCAGTTTACAATGCCTTTTGGAAAACAGTGATCCTAAACTTGCCTCTTGCATCACCCTTTCTCATTGTGCTTCATTACAACACTGCCATTAATGCCATTAACAAGATTTGTTTTCAGTGCTTTGATATCATTTATTGTGGCAGGGATTATGCCTCTTACATGTTTTCCATTTACTGCACTATACAAAGGAGAATAGATCATCATCTAGCAGCCTAAAAATATTGTTTTGTTTTTATAATATATTATGAGAACACCTTCATCCATTAAACCATGAGAGGGCAGCATTTTCTCTATCATTCATCTCCTTCTGCTGGGAAATTGACACAGACTTTTTCAACATTCATCACATAAACCACAAAGAAGTGTCATATATAWTTCAGAGCTTCGTTCAATATTCTTTGTAATCAATAGGAATGTTTCCCCTGATTTAAATAGGTGTTGGATGAAGCTTTAGTTGTTCAAAATGACATCAGGAAGAACTGTCTGCATAATTTAAATCAAAAGATAGTGAAAATAAGCAGCCAGGAAATAATTTTGGTGGTGGTTAACCATTGGAACAGACTACCAAGAATACCGGTGGATTCTCCATCTCTTGATGTCTTTGAATATAGACTAGATGACTCTTTGAAAAAACTGGACAAAAACTGCTGGGTTCAATATTGAGGTAGCAGAGTGGTGTTCAGTGATCTACACTGCATAAAAGATAAGCTGAAGCTACATGTATGCAGAGAAGATAAGCCACATTTTTTTTTTTTACACTGTTGGCAATTAATCAATGAAACAGCATCTTAAGGTTTCAGAGAGCAATGTTAAAATCAAAATCTGATGTATTTCCACATGATCTTCTCTAAGTCAGTTCAGAGCATATGCATGATCTGTATTACACAAGCAATCAGGTTTGCTAAGCAAAATGATTTCTCTGACTCTGTAGTCCATTCATCTGATAGTTCCTTCTGGCTCTACAAAGCCAACACAATAGCGTCAGTACAAAATTTTACAGCTGTCTTCTGATCCTCTAAACAACGTGCACTATTGCAGTAATAAGTGATTTTTTTTTTAAAGGAATTAACTGTCCATTTTTTGCAAAATTAGAGCATCTTAAGATGGAAAGAGGTTTCGAAAAGGGGAAATAGAATTGTTTTCCTCCAAACTGTTGATAYCGATATAACTTCGGTCACAAGAAACTGCAGATTTTTAGCCAGATGAGTATTTAGAGAGTTCACAATGTCAATCCAGTGCAGAATGGCAAATGCTAATTAGCATTCTTACTTGCAATTTCAGCAGAGAAGAAGGGTACTTAATGGTCATGGAAACCAAGCTATTCTTTCCTCACTGCTTGAGGTGGTGACCCAGCTCCGACCTCCTTGGGTGTGTGATGAAATTGTATTTTCTTGTTTGTTTACTTCATCTCTGCTGATGAGGGAGATTCCTGTATGTCTCTTATTTACTGTATTTCAGTCATTTCAACACCCCTAAAATGATGCACAAAGTTTTCTCTGTGAATATGTAAGAGGGACAAACTGTGGTTTCACAGAAATGTCATGGGACAAATGCAATGGTGGGCAAACATGCACGCTTCAGAAAGAGTGATGTGTCCAAAGCAACCATCCAGCATACAAGAAAACAAAATATCTCCAGAAGGGATGACAATAAAGGAAACAAAAATGTTATTTGATCAGAAAACCATCTACCTTTACATTTCATCTGCATTTTCTTTCCTTGTAACGGGATTTTGATATGCACTACTTAAAATGATTTCCCATTGTTTTGGGGAGAAAGTTGTGTCTTCCTGTGATTTTTAATTAGAACCATTATAAAGGAAAATGTTAATTTCCTAAGTACATTTTAAGACTACCAAATGGTGTTAGAGTTTGTTAACTTGAAATATTTTCACATTTTTACCATAACAAAGAAAAATGTGAGGTATTATTTAATTTCCTGTAACTTGCAGTATAAAAACAAATTCAATAACAAGTGAGCTTTGCCAGGGCAGCTATATATTCCTCTTTTTTTGTAGAAATAACACAGATGAGTTCATGCTAGCCTACGTTTTAGCTAGGGTTTGAATTATCACTTTTTCACTGGATCTTAAAAGCTTTTTTCTCCATTGTTTAATTTAATTCTGAGGTCCCAGTTTCAGAAGACACTTCATAGTGTGAGTAACCTATTCAAATCAGTGGGCCTCCTCATGCACTTCCGTTGAACGTGTGCTTCCATATCTCAGGAGTGATGGCTTTACATATAGTGAAACAAGCTGGGGGGTGTGGGACAGGCACATTATTTGAATCTCACCTAAATTTTGCTTTGATGTCAGAGAGAGTGCCTGCCACACTTAATTGATGTGTGGGATGATCAACCTATTAATTACAGTAATATTCAAGTGGCCACAGCCCCATTGTGACTGGCATAAAACCAGGAAGTATACAATGCAAATAGTCAAGACAAGGCCCAAAAGAAATGATAAAACATACATGCATGATGAACAAGGTAAGAGCAGCAAGTGACGTAATAACTCTGTGTTTCTTCCTTTTGGGGGGGAAGATGGGGWAAGGTTGGGGAGGGAGGGGCGAGATGAGGGAAATGTAGCAAAGCTGCTTGAAGATGTGGAGATACCAGAAAAAAACAGCAACTCACTATGGAGCAATGAAAATCCACTCGAGCACGCARAGGTCCTTGATACAGGTTGTGCTTCTAATGGCCAAACCTGCCCTCTGAATCTAGCTCCTAACGCCATACGGCATGAAGAGGGGAGACGGGGACATGAGCACATTGTCTGGTTGCTGTTGTGGATGATGAATCTCCTTTGCCATCCGTCCCTGTCTGTGTGCCTGGCTTAAGTTTGTTTTTCTGCTTTCTGTGCTATGCAGGCTGTGGAAGGCCATAGATTTTTAACTCATTTTCGCAGTCATCTGATATATTCGACAGGGAGGTTATTTTGCTAAATAAGCTACAAAGCAAAGCACCAAGAAGCATATTGCAGCGAAATAAAATACAGACTCTAAATGAAACAGTAGTTTTGAATAAATCTTTCCGTTGTCATAGTCAGTGCACTAAATGTCGACACCACTTCTTAGTTACCTCCCCGACGTAATTATATAGCTTTTTTTACTGCAGAATCCAATGCATCACCATTTTAGGCATTAATCTGTTAACAATCCCAGTTTATGACTTTTTCCTCTAACAGAATGAAGAACCAAGGCAAAAATAAATGACAGACCAGATTGTACAAGGTATTCAGATCTCATCTCTGTTTGCTGAGCCAAAATAACTTGGAGATCACTTTGAGTGTCTTGCTGGGATTGCACAAGAGAAAGGGTGCCAGGGCAGAGAGCTGGAGCCAGCTCTTTCAGGAGCCTAACGTTGGGCCACCCTTCCTTTTGTGGAGAAATGGCCTTGGGGAAGTAACACAAAGTTTCTCCCTTCTCCTTTTAAGTATATGCTCATAATCCCCAAGCAGTGCTAATCCCATAGGCATGAGGCCCAACATTCAATTTAGCAAACACTTGTAAATAGAGCATGCCACCCACATGCAAGATTTATAAATAGCAAATTTGCTGCATTTAGTTATGGAACTGTGATGCCTTTTATCCCTTCAAAACTTCAAACTCTGCTTGCGAGCAGAAACAGCAGCCACTTTGTCCTCAGGGTCATGGCATCCTGAAGAGAGTCAAGCCATGGGCACTTACAGGGAAAGTTCACTTCTGCCCTTTTGTGTTGCTACCTAAGTGCATTTTTATTCTGACTGAATGTGTAAGTGTTTTTCTGGGTGGACTGGGAGGAAAAATGTAACCACATTTCAGGAGGGATATGGGGTGATTGAGAAAGGGGATGTCACTGAGTGGAGCCTTCTGCTATCACAAGCCACACATCATATGATCCCTTTCACAAGCTTCATGGTTTACTGAAATAAAACATTCTGATATCAGTTTGGTCCCAAATTGTATCCTGTGCAACACAAYGACTTCAACTGGCAATAGCTTTAAATAATTTAAGTATTTGGGCTTCCAGAACTAATATTATTCTAGAAAAAAAGTCTTTTTTTTTTCTCAAATTTTCTTCTATTTTTCATGGGTGGGCCATTTCTGTTCTCCTCGTGCATTAAAGGCCAAAATTTGCCCGGGTAAATTTACCTGGAAAAATCTGTTTACCTTAAGATTCTGCCATTATGAAAAAGTCCTGTTGTATTTAATAACAAGTACTCAAGCAGGTCCTATAAAAAAGTATTATGCTTCTGCAAAATCTACTCTAAAAACCCTTTAGAATTTATTCATGACAGTCTGTAAGGGTTTTTTTTTTTAACTACTATATCGCGAGGATATAATTTTGTATTAAATTTTTCAGCTCAAAAAGTGTATGAAAAGATAATCATTTTCTATTAAATGCTAAAGGACTTTTCTCCATGAGGATATAAGCAAACCCTACAGGAACTAGTAGCTTTGCTGCAGAAGGATTTTCCAGGCTTAGAGAGCTTGGGGGAGGGTGTTTGAGTGCATTAGTATTCACTCCACATTCTTGCCTGCTGTTCCATGCTCTGTTTTGTGCCTCAATAAACTGCTCTGGACRCAGATCAAAATTATTTAAAAGAATTCACAGGGAAAAAAAAAACAACAGAGCAGCAGTTTCTATGTATTTCCACATTGCCTTCATTTTCATTGACGTTTACTGTTAGCCTTTTTATAGTAATATGAAAAAAGGAGTCAGAAGCAGAGAAGGAAAATGCTTTTACTGATAAGAAATGCTTTTATATTTTAGAGAGAAGTTCTCAAAACAAATCGGAGTGCTCTTAGCTTTCCATGTGCATTCAGCGTAAACAGTTTAAAGAAGAAGCATTGAATTCTTTAACTGAAAGGGCATTTAAAAATTATTATTATTCTTTCTTGTTTGCAATATCTGCTTATACATAGGAAAAAGCATGTTCATCTCTGCTATGTTAATCCTTTTTAATAGGGAGAACATTCACTTCCTCTCTATTTATTTTTCACTTCTCAGACTCTAGTGTCTTAAACCAGTCCAAGAGCAGCCCTAGTGAAGGAGTCATATCCCCAGCTTCCTGAGATAAACCAGCTGCAGGAACATGCTCAACAACATTTCTTGAAAGATCAAGTGGATAGGATCACCTGCAATAAATGCATTTATCAAGCAAGTTTCCCTTTGCTCCTGCTAAAAAATTGGTTTCCTATTCACAGTCTTGAGGGGCCTTAAATGTTATTGTTCACTAAGACAAACCCAGTTCATGGCCTACCACCACAGACTGCATGCTGCTTTTGCAATTTTTTCCATAGTAGTGATACTCTTGAATCCTGATTCATTGGGAATGTGGTAATATGCAAAATTATCTCACAGTGCAAAGCTGTATTGCTTACTCTGATAGCAGACCAGATGAATCCTAGAAATATGCAAGTGTATGAAGATCCCCATGCAAAAGAAAGAACAAAGGCTAAAAAGTTGAAGGGGAACCTCAAAGGCAAAATGCCCCAAACACTGGCAGCAGACAAGTTCAGAAGGAAGCCTAGAGGGAAGCCTAGAGGATTTGTTAGAGAAGTGAATAAAAGTGAATTCAAGGAAGAGTTATATCTTGCACACGCACATACACACAGAGAAGTCTGATGTCCAGTGGTTACAATTCACATCGTGTGAAATACAGTATAGCAGACTCACGGTGCTAACTGAGGCACAGTATGGTAGATGCAACACCCTCAAATCACCAGCATTCCCTTGTGGACAAATGGTGTTTGTGTCTGGACGATCTTTTTAAAAACCTCTAGGTTGAACCCCTGGTCCCTGGAATTTGTGCTTTTGCTTTCAGGGAGCCACACTGCTGTGCCAATGGGGAAGGGGATTAAATATGCATGAAATTACGAGCACAGTTTGGCTTCCATAAAAGCTTGATTTAGCTCACTTGTCAGCCCTGAATAAGAAAAATTAATAACAATAATTAATAATTCTGTTAGCACAGTGAGTAAAGAGCAGCATGTACGACAACTGCTAACTCCATGGAAACTTCAGTACTGTAAGAGAGGGCTGTACAATGCCTTCCTTGCTGCTGAGGAGGTAAAACATGCTTTGCAAGGCCCTGATGGACTAAACAAAAGAAAATGTCTGGCCGGAGGGAGCAGAGGAATGTCCTGGAGCATCCAGCGACAACGTAGCCCAGCCGCTCTTCTAGACTGCCTCTCCTTAGGAGTCGGAAATTCTTTCCACCTTCTCCCTCCTGCACTTTCTGTTTTTGAACCTTCTCTGCCAAGAAAAGGACAAAAGCTCTATTATGCCTGAAGTTTGGCCACAGGCAAAAGTACCTAAAAGATGCTTTGGAGCATTTACTACATGAGCATGTGCTATTTCTGCAGAAGACGTGGCAAGCTTCCTGAATGACTACTGCCATCTTCCAYGAATTGCATATTCCTTCTGTGTTACTTCACGAAGGTCCTTCCTTTTTTTCTTGGCTTACACCACTGCGTTTCCTTTCAAGACAACAACTGCAGAGCTGACATCGTAGGAGGAATTTGAAACAAATTTTGATAGCATTTTTGTGAAGGAAATTTCATTTTTACCACTTTTACTGTGATTGTTTCTGTGTAGAGTCATAATTGGGGMTTTTGGTGGGTGGTGCTGAACAAAGGCAAAGGAAGGCAGTGTACCTTCCTAAGAAACTTTAAAACTTAAGAAGTACATCATTTAGAAGGCAGAGAAGTACATTCAATTTTTATGCATACATACATATACTATATACATAAAAATAATCCTTCACTTATAGCAGCCTGACCTGCCTCTCAAATATTTGTCTCTTACAGGCAGTGGATTGCTCTCAGAGAGAACAGACGGACTAGAAAGTGAAGAGTCTTCAAACTTCATTCAAGAGCAATGACATGAAGAGAGGACAGCACTGGTGAAGACAGAAATGGTTGTGGGAAAATGGGCAAGTTSAGGCTCACCTCAGTTGTACAGAGAAATAAACACAAGCCACATGAAAAGAAACATCAGGATAATTAGGAAAAGAAAGGACCATGTATCTCTCAAACGTAAGGACAAGTAGCTTTAACTAAATTCAGTGAGAAAAGGAGAGGTTATTGGAGAGATTCAAAGGAGCATGGTATTGATATGTCACAGGGCACTCAGAAGCTTTTTAGAAATAAGGGCAAAAGGAATGCAATATATGTCTTAAATTACTGAATTTGTAATGTTATCTACATACCTCACAGGACTGGCATAAGGATCACTCAATGTATGAAAGTGGAAGGTATTGCTTATATACCTAATATTCTTATTCCAGCTGATTTTCTTAAATGTCTGCACTCCCATAGCGCTTTTTCTGTCAAACTCTCTTCAGTAAAAGTCTATACTTGAGGTTCCAGTCTCTTATCTAGTCTATGCTTCAGCTTCTTCAGCGTTCAAAGCCACTGCTATACTGTAGAGGATTACTGACACAAGAAGCAGCCAGCTTCTTCTAGTAAATGATAATTGCCTTTAACTACCTTCCTGGTTGGAAGGGCAGAGCATAGCAATCCACAGGAGATGAAACCATCTCGATGTAAATGATATAGGCCATCCATTAAGTTGCACAAGCCGATAGCTGGTTCACACAGTTGAATGAACTCAGTGTTTGAGAGATAAAAATTCAGAGCCTGTAGCACAAAACCTCAGATGTCCATGCAAAATTCATTGAAGATTGAGCATGGCATCATTGCTGGCCTGACATCTTTGCGTATGTGGAAAACCAAAAGGAAGGAAAATTGGTGCTATGTTAATACCACCCAAATATACACAATGAAGTCAGACTGAAAGCAATGAAATTACAGCCACTCTTCATGAGCTAACGGGACCATTTTCCTTAACCAGTGACCTTCAATTACAGAGTAGCAAGCAAATTAGTAGAGACAAAAAAGAAAAACCTGTTAGCCAGAAAATCTTACTGGCTAAAGCTTGTCTTGTTTTGGTTCCAATTTCCTTAGYTTTCGGTAAAGTATGTGTCGTCTCTTTTGGAGTATTGATGTTAACTGGAAATGTTGATTCTGGGAACAGTGAATTCCTTCTTATCAAATGGTTGGATATTGTGACAGAGTTTTTCAGAAGACATTAAAGCTTTCTGAGTGATGGAGGGGTCTGAATCATTGCAGGAAACCTCTTGCTTCCAGGGAGATCGAGTTAGGAAGAAATTCAAGGCCAGCAAGRCCAGGGAAGGAATGAATAAATCAAGCAGCCGTTTCCTCAGCTCCCCTCCAGTATTCCTTACATGCACTGTTGCTTGCCTATAGATGGGAGAGGTTGTGAGGTAGGCCAGGATGCAAATTCACAGGTCATCAGCTTGGTGGTAGGCTCTCTCTTAACTACAGCCATCTGAAAGTTAGGAGTCTTGTCCTGTCTGGTTCAGGCTGCTTACACGCTTTGACAAATTCACAAATCCAGACAACTGAGGTGGTATGAAACCACTTTGAAAGAGGGATAGAGTAGTTAATGTTATCTACAAGCTAACGGTGTCCATACAGAGAGCTAGCACTCTTTATGTTCACAGGCTGCTTTAATTCCCAGGTAGGCAAGCCCTGCATGGAAAAGAGTATATGGTCTTCTTCATTCTGAAGTTTGAGGAGAGGTTTGTATTTATGGCTGGTGATTTTATATACATTTTGTGATTCTAATTTTTCAATTCCTTCATCGCAACCTTCAAATCTCGTAATCCAAATCAAGATCTGTTTTGATAGGATGAGCTCCATCTTTCCCTCTCTGGATACATAGTTGGACAAGTGAGGTTTTCCTTTTGGCTTATTAGCACCTCATATCTGCCTCAGATTTACAAGAGAAATGAGCCAAGGTCTCAATCTGAAACTGAGGCAAAACCATTTACAAGATAAAGCAAGCCACGTAATTAAAACAAAGATATACACTTAGGTATACATTTTGTTTTGACCTTATTAGCTAAATACCTTTTCTATTCCTTCCGTATATGTTGGCATGAAATTATTTCCCTGGGTCTTCTAAGTCATATGGGAGAATGGGGATAGGGAAATATCTGGAGGGGGTTTTCACCAACTTCATCAGCAAAATCTGAAACATGCTTTCCTGCTGACTGCACCGCTACACTGTCTGCAGACTATCAGGTTTCTTTAAGACTCCATTTTCAAGGTTTTCCCAGGATGGTTCAGGTCATCAGCTCTTACAATTTCAATACATAGATTCATTTTGAAGGGACTGTTGTAACAGCATGGTAGAATGCCAGATTGTTTCCTTCTTGCAGCTACTAATATGTTTGCTTTCAGAGGCAATTGATCTTTTTGAGATTCTTCTTCCTCTCTGTTTGACAGAAATCTGTTAATGACGAAGCCCTGAGTGTATTCTAAATGCAATGTGTGGTGAACTTGGAGTCCCAAGCCTGAAGCCACAGTCTTCCCACTGTTTGTTGCTTGGGCTCAATAAACATCCCACTGATATATTGAGATGACTCAGCTACACAGCATTCACCTGCCAGCACCAACTCACTGGTCTGGACTTGTGAGTTTTTCCAGATAGCAGACAGGCTTAAAGAGCAAAGCCATTTATAGACCTGGTGATTATAATGATGCATGGGAAAAAAAATAGATTTATAACAATCATAACATCCAGGACAGCAATACAAATAGTGAGGATAAAAAACAGGGAAAGATAAATATCTGTCTGGAAATATGACTACTACTGAATCAATAAGCTGATGTCCCACCAAAAGCACATCATTAAAGACTGAAAGCCCTATGGTATCAGTATCTTTCAGCCCGCGCAACAAAAGTGGCCCTTTTTCTCCAGTTTTATGTACTGATAAAAGTTGCAATGATCTATTTCTGTTAACTAGAGAGCTGTTTCTGCATCACTGTTAACTAATTATTTTTAGAGGCCAAAATAGTCTATTAGTGCATATATTCACCATGCTAGGTTTGTTAGTAAAAAGAATAAATCCTGATTTTTTAGTTCCTTTTCCTATTACAGCTTGCAAACTCTACTGTGGATAGTGAGAAATTAAAGGGATTTAACTTTTAAAAAATAATTTTACGCAGTGTTCCTTCCCTGTTATGGCATGTAGTCACAACCGTGGTTCTTTTAAACACGGCTGAGAACACTTTGGTTGTAGCATGGACAAGTGTTTATTACAGGGTTGTTGCCTTGTCCTGTGATTCTGTGCTCTGCAAAGCACATCTTAACTAATTCCCAAAGGCAAAGTGGCAACTCTGCAGAGCACTTGTGAAAACATTGAAACTGCAGTTTAAGCCTTGTAAAAGTGTAGTTCTTCTCTGAAAAGTGACACTAAAAATGGTGTTGTGGGGGATCCTGTATTTATTGTCTATTTGTGATTTCCAGATCAAACATGCTAAGTACAACCATGTAGTTTCCTCCAAACATCTGCAGCCAGACCCCAGTGAGATTAGGAAGTTGAAACTTTCATGTTCAGGTGTCATAAGATGATGGTCCCCTTAGCACCTGTCCAAACCTGCCGTCCTCACTGAAACAGATATACCTTGGCCCCTTTCCATTTAGACGTATGAGCTTAAAGAAGATCTGTTTTCTTCTCATTAAACTGTGTTAGGTTTTCCCTTCTGATGGGAGTAAAATCTATTTTCCTACAGATCAGCAAATCTGACTCTGAACACAAATATACCTGAAGCAGACCTGCCGAAGAAGACGCTACTTTTCTAACCGTAACCACATATTAGGCTAAACAATATTAATGGCTTTTTTGTTTGTTTTCTGGCATAAAATATTTTGATCTCTAGAAAATTCTGGTATGAACAATATTGTGTATACATATTAACCTGTATAAGAAAATGCTTACGAGTTGCTTTATTATTTCTCTATAGACCCAGCTGTCGTGTATTTAGGGCTTGCACTAGTGATGAGAATACACAGCTCAGTCCAAAGCCCACTGAAATTCAGTTACACTGTTGAGTTAACAGTGGGAGCCAGATATGGATTTGCTGCTTTTCTTTCTGTTTTTTTCTCAGCATGGAGTAGTCAGCCTTCCCTTGTGTCCGTAACTTCTGAGCCAGCACTGGAGTTCCCAGTGAGGAGCAGGACACATTGCTGTGCCCCAGCACCCAGCCTCTGAGAGGATAAAGCTAGTTTGGCCTGAAGAACCTCTGCTGATGGGGCCGGTATTGTGAGCAACCTTTAAAGTTGGTCTCTGTGTGAAGAATTCAACTCTGGCATAGCTACCCTTACATGGTCAAAGATGGCCATGTAGAAAATAGTCTTTCCCCCCACCTCACCAAGAAAATTTAGAGATAGATCCTCAGTTACTGTCAATCAGCACTATTCCACCAAAGGTAGCATGTCTCCCTACATCTGTCCCCTTATCTGGGCAGTAGGTTGATTAATATACCTAAGAATAGACGTTAAAGTAATACAAGCTTCTGAAAAGATTACAGGAACAGTTACAACATCCACTCAAGGTGCAAAAATAGTCAGGTGGTGACTGCTACCTAACAGATGCCAGCAATACTCTTCTGGGTGGTGAGGTTTCCTTCCAGTTTTCATATAGCCTCTCACAAAGAACGTATCACTAATTCAAGTGCCTTCCTTTGAATTTCTATTGTGCTGCCAAGTGTAATCAGCATCTGTTTCAATTTTAGGGTGTGCTTGATGGGTGTTCAAATGGTTACAGATGTGCGAGGAGGCATCGGCAAGGCTTTCTTTGTTGAAGRGTATGGTTTCCTGACTTAGCGTAACTAACTTTTTGTGAAACAATATGCAAGCTTTTTCCACCTCCCTCTTTTGCCAATCCCGCACAGTCTTGTGACTCAAAGGGGCAAAACTGCACAACTCAGAGCCAGTGTGGGCCCCAGATTTCAAATGCTCAAGAGCTGGACCTTGCAGAGCTGAGGTTTTGGTCTGGCCTGTGAAAAAGGAGAGAAAACCATCTGTGAAAACTGGATGCACATCTGGGTTTGGCTTCTACCCTGGGATCCCACAGAGTCTGAAATATGGATGATAATCACTTTCTGAATATCTACAGGTTGGGAGAAGAAATACTTTCTCTGCACCTTTGTGCAGAAACTTCTGCTCCGTTCCAGGACCCCGTATGCTGGGTACATGCAGAGTCCCGGTTACCGGAGCTGCTCCACGGAGCTGCTCCCAGAATCCTAGGGATGCAGGACCAGCAGCGTTTGGTCATTGTAGCTTTAGGAAAATGTCCTTTTCTACCTTAAAATGCCACACGGCAGTGGGGGAGATGGGATGGGGGTCAGGGGAAGATGCTCAGTAGAAGAACAGGCCCCTGAGTGGGGCCTCTCTGGTGGACGAGGGCTTGCCAAAGGCACTAAGACTTCCTTTTTTTTTGTTTTTAGACCCTGATGTCACACGAAAATCACAGTCTCCCTGCAAGTGCGAAAGCCCTGTATCACCCCTCCGGCCTTGCAGAGCCCCTCGGGGCCAGGGCCGGCGGGCGGCGTGGGCAGCCGGGAACCCAGCGCGGCCTCGGCGGGCGGCGAGATGACGCGTTGCTTCTCGCGCTCCTGCAGCAGCAGGGCAGGGAAATCGGCAGGGTTTCTCCTTCCCCGCGGCCCCCGCCTTCCCGACCTCGGTTTCCTGGCCAGCCCCGCTCCTGGGAACCCCTGGGGAGCCAAACGGGGAGCAGCCCCCTTCCTCGCGGGAAACGGCAGCCCGGGGCGCGTGAGGGCTCACGGTCTCGGCGCAGCGAGCACAGCCTCCAGGAGCTATTTTTAAACGTGTCTCCTGCGCGCCCGGGGTGCTGAATGAGTCGCTGTTGTCCTGGAGGCGAGTGTCCCCCCTCCGAGCCAGCTGSTCGGGGAAGGGGGGCCGGCAGACAGACAGACAGACAGAGCCCAATTAAGCCCTCCCCTGGCCAGCCCCTGACACTCCCTCCTGCATTTTCCAGCCTGTGGTTACAGCGCTCAAAGGGTTCCATTAAGTCATCAAGTTTTACAGGTTCCTTAAAAAAAAAAGAAGAGGGAGAGAGAGAAAAGTTTGGTCATGGATAGGGAATGAGTGATCAAAGCTGAGCCAAAGCTTCCTGTTACACCAGGACTATATATATATCGTGTCTTTAATGTTGGGGGATGCAAGCAGGCTGCTAGGAGACTGGAGCACTAGCTGACTCCCTGCCTGATTTCCCAGCTCGCTCGCTGAGGTTTCTTCCACCGACCACAATGAACAAGTTCCTGTGCTGCATGCTTGTGGTAAGTCCCTTCAGAGAGGTAGATAGGCTTTAAGATGCATTACAGCTTCAGAGATGAGGCTGTAAAGACATAAAGGAGACTTCTGTTTGGAGGGTTTTTTGTTTTGTTTTTCTTTTTTTCTTTTTCTTTTTGTCTTCTCTCCGCTTTCCTGGTGAATCCTTTGTTTTCATCACACTGAGCTTTCGTGGTGAGGTTTGAAGTGAGATGGACACTTGCAGCTTCAGGAAGGAAGCAGAGATTTTGATCACATTCTCAAGGTAGTGGCATGGTTTGCTTTTCTTATGCCTTCTTTCTCAACTTCCACTCACTTTTGTAAGGCTTCATCGGGCTGGGCCAGCATAAAACATCATATCTAGGAATGAATTTTAGAAAATGTAGGCTGGGATGTTTGCTTTTGGTTTACAAAAAGCTCCATCCTTGCCTATATGTGTAATCTTTTTTACAGTGGCACTGGTCAGTATCTCAAATGCTGGGCTGGCTTTCTTACCCTGAAAAACCACTGTGGACTCCAGAAAGATCTGAAAAGCACAAGCATGTGGTGCTTATTTTGGCTTAGAAAATTCAGCTTCATGTGCAAGAAAATGATGAATTAGTAGCTATGTCAGTAACTATTACAGAAGAGGTTGTGTTATTAAATCCTAGATAAGCCCCTGCTTTAATAAGTTTTTGTTTACTTGCTGTTTTAGAGAGAAATTTCCAAGTGCAAATTTAGAGATGTCAGCAGTGAAATAAATCTTTCAAAATATCATTTAATCTGTTTAGCTGTATGGAATTTTATATGATGTCAGACTAATTTAAAACTGTGTACAGACAGATACTGCATAACATCTATTTGCAGAGTATTCATCTTTTGGATAAGAAAATATTTAAAGAAAAACAATAAAAATAATATTCAAAGTAGTCTGTTATGTATGCCTGCACAGTAACTTGTTTCTAGTTTGTTTTAATGAGTACAGTGACATTAATGTTGTGGTAGGACATTAGAACTGAGTTCCATTTATTCTGAAAGCTCTTCATAAATGTAGCAAGATTTCCAGGATCCAATGAGTAATGCATGTTTATTGCTTTCTGCATAACTTTCTGAAAGAGCTGTTTGAGAAACAAGCCCAAGTAACTAATGGTGCAAGGGAAGCAAAAATTGTTTGACTCATGGTCGGCAAATTGAAATGCAGGACTGTAACTTTTTCATCTAATGTGTGATGTTGTGCCTTCTTTGTCTATACAAAAGCACAGGAAGTTAATTTGGGAATTTCAGCAATAGCTTGTTATCAGTGTGCCTTCTTATCTTTGCTTGTCATAAAATAATAACACATCAGCATTTTGGTCTTAAATAAATGTTATGTGCCCATTCCTGTTCTTTCATAAAGTAACAGTGTTTGGTGAAGTTCAGTGTAATCCCTATTTAGAGCTGTTTCTGTCAGGGAGGGTGATTTTTGATTTATTTCATGAGCTGAGTTGAAACATGTCAGAATGACAGGAGTATATATCAAAGAGCTTCAGGATTCAACTACAGTTTTAATTAAAAGTAATTTATTTAATGTTATCGTGAAGTTTAAGCACTGCCAGCTGCAGCAGAGCTCAGAAGAGTAGTTGTAGTACCTGTTTCATAAGAAGGTGTGTAGGCACAAGAGTGGTTCAAGGTTGCGTGCATTTGGCTCACACATCTTAAGCTTGGGTTGGAGGCACCAGAGGTAAAAAAGACAGTTTGGACTTGATGTACTTTCAGCCTTGGTCTCTTTACTAACATTTCAAAAAAAGGGGACCTGCTGTGGTAGAGCGTGCATGTATGTGCTATTTGCTGGAACACTAAAACTGCTTACAAACAGAGGAGCATTATGAAACAGGGCTGAATTGAAAGAATTTCCCCAGAGTTGGATCTCGTTACTTGTCACGTAACTATCTTGACCCTTAAACATGACCTTTCTCTATTTTGGATCTCTGGATGCATGTGACATGCTTTTTCTGGCCTGCCTGTTGGGTTTGTTGTGTGTAGGCAGTAATGGCTTTGCAGCCCTCTAGGGTAGGAGTTTCCTTTCTGTCTGTCTGTCTTTCTTTCCTTCCTTCTTTCTTTCTGTACGTCTGTCTGTGTGTTTGTTGGTTAAAAATAAAACACTGAAGTTACCAGAAGAATTTTTAAAAGATATTGTCATGATTTGAATTACACCCATTATTCTGATCTCGTGCAAACTTTAGTTTTGCTCCTTTTGTGCTTAACTTTTATATTAGTGGAATTGCTACTCTCACGGTCTTCCTGGAGAAAAACACCTGTTTCCAAATAATACTGGACATATTGTTTCTCTAGGTAGATGGTCAGTTGTTAGTGATCCTTTTCAATGCAGAGGCAGACTGTAGTCATGGCAGTAACATCCCAGGTTTGGGTTAGCTCTAAATCTTGCTCTCACTGATGAATAATGTTCCAAAATATGATTTATGGATAAGATACATCTTTGGGTGCGTAGCTGGTTAGTGTTTTTTACTTTCTTCTTCCACAAGCCTCAAGGAAAATGTAATTCACATAAATGAAGACTTTCAGTTTAGCATTTCTTTGGTAAGACACAAAACTGCTTTTCAGCTGAATGTCATTTTCCTACCACCAAAAATGAAACAGTAGTTTAGACCTCTCAATTGCTTTCTAAATGACAGCTAACTGTGCCTCACAAAATCTCTGCTAGATTTGAATTGCTACTGTATTGCTTTACTTATGGAGATGTGAAGACAGAGGTTGACACCCATGTTTTTGAACACAGGTGGCTCAGAAGAGTTACTAGTTATATCCCTCATATAAAAGAGAGGCCTCATCTTTACAAAACATCGTCCATTCAAAAGTAGCCCTGTTATGTCCAAAGTGAGTGGATGGGTTCTTTTGTACTGAAACAGCTGACAGAGTGGTGAAACAGCTTTATAAGTGAATCTCAGACCGGTGAAAATGACTTGGTTTTATCTTTCATTTGTGTGCTGCACGCTCAGTTGTGGCCTGCCAAAAGGTGCGTTTAGTTTGGGCTGCAATCTGAGTGAGCCCACAGTGAATTATGGTGTACATAGTTCTCCATAGCTGTCATCCCAGAGAAGTCAGACTTGGTGATTGCATGGAGTCCCCAAAACAGCCAGGCGAGGAAGAAGAGGTCTGAGCGTCTCCCAGCTGACCAGACAAATGAGAGTCATTTCGCTTTAGATCAGTCATTTGTAATAGATGGTCATGGATCTGATCCAGCATGACAGTGTCTTGTATGGAACACTGTAGGTACTGTTTGGATTTGCCAAGCTACTGATTATGGGGACCTATCTAATATCTTTCAGTACTACATTTTGCTGCTCAGGTTTCACTGGGACCTTTGCATCATTTCAGTGTGGCATTCTACCTACGACCTGAGGGGAGGTCAGGGCCTCTTGCCTTAGCTTTATCCAGATAGTTGATGTAGAAAGCAAAGTAGGAGAGTTGTGAGATTTTACTTTGAACCCAGTGCAAACACTAGCAGCAATCTGACAGATGCCTTCAACGATTATTTATCAAGCAGGAAAATATTCTTCAGAATGACTGTGGAATGCAAAGCAGAAACAGATTTATCTTTCTCAGCAAATTAAACATTCTCCTTTGGTCTACAACCCCAAACCACAAAGCCAAGCTATACAATAATATTTTCATATGCTGAAAAACCACTATCTTTTTTCTCACAAAGCACTGATTTAAGGGGATGATGCTTGAAGGACTTTTGCTTTATGTGCTTTGTCTTCCAGTTCATTTTAATTCAACAAGAAAAAGCAAGTAGCTCTTTGCCTTACATTTGAAGATAAAAGGAAGGGGCATGTACTTCTTTTAATGCCCAAGATCCAAAATGAAATTGCACAATCGCATTATTTTTCTTTCAAGAGTATCTTCTAAAGGCTTAAAGAAATGGACTGTAGAGGCCTTTTATGTCACGATTGATGGGTTTGTGTATGCTGACATAAAGAAGGTATGGAAAAATATTGCTTTAGGCCTAATGTGTTGAGGATCAACAATCAAAGGGTTGCTTTTTAACCTTGGGTAACTCATTTTGAGTAAAATGTCAAAATATATTAAATACAGTAAGTGACAATACAAACCCATGAAACTTCAAGAATATGTAATATATTAGCCAATCCAATTTGGACATCATTCTCTAAGCTAAAGGCTCCGATATGGTTATAAGCAAACCCTGCTTTAAAGTGTCTTGCAGTGCTTACAGTTATGACACTGACTTACATTGCAGTATTTAAAATTGATCCCAACTGTTTACACAGAGAAGTCCCTTCTGAGAGGTAGCCAGGATTTGGCCCTGAGAGATCGATGAGGACTGAGTTTTTCAGTCCTTTCAGAACTGGGCCCATGACGGTGGGGGGAAATTTCACCTGATAGTTTGATAGATGTAGCTGATGATATTAAATTTTTTTGTTTTAGAGATTATTTTGTTACTAATAACATTTCCTATTCATATAACAAAATAACCATTGGGATTGTTTTTAAAATTGAGCCTTGCTTTTCACTGGGAAAACCCTTTCCAAATGAGCGCACTCTGAATCAAACTAACAGTTAATTTGTTGAGATGAACAAGGTGCCAAGTATCATTGTCTTCCAAAATGGATTATAAAGGATACGCTTAGGATATAAAATTGAAGGAAACTGCATAGATCTTTTGAGTCCATTACCCTGCTCTTCCAGGAAATCAAACTTCATAATTTGTTTTCAGAAATGTATCAAGAACTATATTTTAACCAGTTGGGTTTTCATATGCTCTAATAGTGCTATTTCTTAAAGCGGAGACTGAGGTATTTAGTACTTATCCCACCCCTATGTACAGACATCCAGTTCAATCAGAGGTTTTAGCTAAGTGAGGATTTGCTACCAAGTTGGTCCTAGTACCGCTTAGGAGGAGAAATGTCAGGAATGACATAAAATGCATTTAATTAGCATTTAATATGGATCGGGAACATGCTTTTGAAGGGCTTCTCCAGATCATCTTCATTTACTGTGTTTTAGTTTGCACATCAGAGCAAACTTGGAGTGCACAACGTGGATTTACAAAAGTAAGCTGGATTGATGAAAGTAAATCCAAAGACAGACTCCAGAGACCCACCAGATGTGTTCCAACCACTAATGGCTGCTCAGTCTATGGGACCAGACCTGTGTTGGTCTAAATCCCCCACACACACATGCGCCCCAAAACATGCAAAATAGGGATGTCAGCTTCTTTGCACCATCCATTTTTGCTCTACAAATCTGCTCTTACAGGCGACACAACTTGCTAATGTAAGCATAGCTGAGGGTATTCTTGACTGTGTGACAGGCCAGGGGAAGGGACAAGTTAGTGAAGTTCCCCACTAGTTTACTCTTTGAGCTGGGGGACACAAGTGGTCTTTCCATTCTGTTTGTGAAGTTCCCAGACCAGTTCTGGTCCAAGTTACTTCAGTAAAACTATTAGAAATCACACCTAATTGCCTTGAAACATCCTCACCTTTTTCTTCTGTAAAACTTCTGAAAAATTGATTGCTTTCACTTTGGCCCTTAATGTAGGTTTGAGGCTAACTTCTGGTTTTCAGGTTATATATTAAATACTCAGAATACTCAGAAGTGCTAGCTGCTTTCTGTTGCCATAGAAGGCAATCTTACAGATCTATTATCTACGTATTACTAGGGGACCTATGGTAGTTTTACAAAGAATTATGATATATACGATTAGAGTCTGGAAATGTACCTAACAATATACAAATGTCTCTACTGGGTCTAAGAAAAAAAACCATGAAAAAAAAACCCTAAAAATCTACATATCCTCTCTGTGACAGAAGTTGATAAATGACACATAGAGAAGAGTTTAAGAAAAAAATGAACGTACAGTGATATTTCTCCAAAGCACTCTTCTAGAATTAAGCAATTTTTGGTTTGGGATCTCCTGACCAAGAAGTGATGTTTGTGTTTAACAGTGCTTTATTAGAATTTTCCTCCCTTTCTTTGTCAAATTGCCTTTTGAAACCAGTTATTTGCAATGTTCTGTAGCAAGGAGTTCCACAGCTTACCTGTGATTATAAGATTGTAATAGTCATATTGTAGTAAGAAGAATGATCTAGCTCTGTGTTCAAAATTAAGTACAAAATGTTCTGGTAAAATACTGAAATATTAATTGCATTTCTAGCTTTAGTTGGACTGAAGGGTCTTTGGTAATAAATATTTACAAAATAGAATAGTTTTATATGACATACCTATGGCTCAGCCGATGATTGATCGATTATTGCAGCTACATAATGTTTGTTTCTGGGAATGAAGAGAAGAGAGCTGGAATGTGATTTTCTTTTAAAAACACTAAGAAACAAATCAAATGCCAAGACCAACAGTCCTTTTTGTGATGCTGATTTATTAATCCTATGTTTATGTTTATTGGTTATGCTCATTTGGATTACTAGTATTCTGCAGCAGAAATAATACACAGGAATTTGTGCTTCCAAAGGGAAAACTTAGCATAGTCTCACACATGTATTTTTCACATATTTTTTGATCCTCTCAGTCTGGACCTTTGCGGTGTGGTTTTTTTTTTTTTTTCCTAAGTGATATAATTAAAATTCGGATCAATTTCTTTCTGGACCTGAGTCAAATTGTTTTCAATTCTTATTGAATTGCTTCATATAGTGGTTGGTTCTTCAGGAAGCAAGTGCCTCTGTTTTTCCCCACAAAACCCCATGCTCTCATATCCTCATTGTTGAAGTTGAACTCTTTCAAATCCGGACTCACCCCCTGCAGCAAAATCTCTTACTTGGCTCTCATATATGATTTCCAAAGGAAATTGTCAAGTAAGGAAAACAGACAAATCTTGTTGCTATTACTCCTCCTCATTACAAGGGGAGCTGGGCATTCATGATATGGGACCTAAACTGTTGAGCACCTGAAAACGTGACCGAGTGCAGAGGATGCAGGATCTCAAGGAGCAGGGTCTGTTGCTGCAGCAGTGACAGCTTGGGGTTTGTTGTGGACTCACGCATCACACAGTGGGAAAAGTAGCGTTTCTGCACAAGGACATGCTGAGGTATCTGGCTGCTCTCCTGAATCATTTTCACAGTGTCAGATTTTCATCTGCATTTAGTATTGTCTGAAGCTCTTGGATTTCCATAGACATCTGCATGACATGTTGGTTTATGCTTGTCTTTGCAGCATGTGTGCCTCGTGTTAGTCTGTGATATTCTGCAATACTGTATGAGAATGCATGTGCCCATGCAAGCCTTGGCATCTGTGGGATGGACGTTTAATTCTTGCTATATTATCTATTACTGAATAAAAATCCTAGAAGAAAACCTGACTGTTAACATCAACAACTGATGGGATTTTAAGGACTTCCTTGTTACTAGGTTAATAGCTGCAGATTTGCTAAGGGTGGGTGCATTTTTCATCAACAGAAAGACATTCACTTTTTAAAAATGCGCTGCACCCTCTAATTAAACAGATCTCGTGAAACAGATCCAGGCATTTAAGAAAAATTGAGCTGCACATCATCAACGACCTTCAATGAGAAATAAGGAGTTTCTCACAATGAAGGCATTGTGCATTGAGACCAAAAGAAAAAGTGAATTCTCCACCTATGGAAATCTCAGATAAAAATTGGACAAGTTACAGGGCTTAGTCAAGGGTAACTAGAAGAGACTGAGGGGGATATCCATACTATCTGCCTTTCATTCTGAAGTGAGTCTAGGTATAGCCAAATAAAAAGTGGATTCATAGACAGACAACAGGAGACTGCAATTAAGAACTCTCTGTTAGTCGGTAAGAGTTCTTATTTAAGGTACCTAATATTAGTTGGTGCAAATGCTGAGACTTGTGTTGGTGCAGATTAGTGATTTAATTGTCCTTTCCAGTCTTAATAAAAATTTCACATAAGAAGTGCAGCTCTGTGGCAGAAATGAGGCCCTTAAGTGAAGCTTCTTTAGGAAAGTTAGAGTCTGAATGAATATAAAGAGTTAATTCCCCTTACTCTTTGGGGACATCTACATTGGAAAAAAAGGAAAATGTGCTCTTGAAACGGAATTGGCAACTCTGTATTAGCTAACTGGGATTAAAATAGCAATGAAGACAAGTCAGCCAGATCTTTAATTTGAATGGACATATACATAGAAAAATTTCATCGTTATAGCCAATTTACTTCATCTTTATAGGATGAACAAGTTCTAAAGAGAAGCAGCACGTTGATTGTGCAGCGTTCGGGCAGAGCTGAGGTCTCAGCCTGAAGTCCCAGCTCAGGGCTGACCCTGTGGGGCTCGGGGCTATTCTTAGGGAAGTAAACAAGAGAGTTCTGTTTTTGAAGGGCTGTGAGAATCACATAACCAAATTTTGAGTTAGAGTAGACCAAAATGACGTGATCTCTAAGCTGTCTCTACGGAAGGGCAGGGTCATCTCAGACCGCTAGTTCCTAAATCGCACCAACAATGTAGATTATTGCGGGAAGCTGAAGGGATTGTGGCTGTCATGATTTCTGTAAGGGCTGAACCAATTTCTCCAGACAGAGTTAAGCATTCCCTGAGTGTACTTTTGGATAGGAAGTGAAAGCATTGGCCTGACCTGTTCCGGCTTGTGTGACTAAGTCTTTAATGCAGCTTCCATCAGTTGTAGCATTCTTTACCTCTSTCTGAAGCTACATCTTTATACTTGAAGCAGTTGCAACGTTTTATCCCAAGATTAAATGAAAGGCATTGAAAAGTAACTCATATTGTTCTATCCATTCATTTCCAGCAAAAATAAATATTGTAAGGAATTATCCTTTAAAGATACCTCCAGTAAATAGGGCAGTACACTTGTTAGATTTGTATACTCAGATATTTGCCATTTCTTTTGCATCTGAAGTGTTTGATGTTTAAGAGTGCAAAATTCCCATCTTGCTGTGCACCGAGCATGATGCTAAGGAAATTAATAGACCAGGTTCTCTGCTGCCAGTAGGTTAAAAAAGATCATTGCCCGGTGATTTTAAAAAGGTGTAAGTGGGAGAATAATTGAATCTATAGCCATAGATGAACTAAGAACAAGGAAGTACTTATGTCGGTAAGATGTTCTGGATAAGATCCAAAAGGTTTCCCATACAGAGATAGACATGGGAGAGTCCGGAAGCTGGCTAATATTTTCTAAATTTCTAACATAAACATTTGATTGAAGATAGCGACAGGATTAAACTCATAAACTCATTAAAATCTAGGTTTCTTTGTGACTGTGTTGCCACCTAGGATTAAAGTGAACGATGTTTTATTTTCCTGTCACTAGCTCTTGGATATTTCTGTTAAGTGGAGCGTCCAGGATCTCTCTCCTCCAAAGTATTTCCATTACGACCCAGGAACTTCTCGTGAACTGATGTGTGACCAGTGCCCTCCTGGATCCTACGTAAAGAGGCACTGTACAGCTACCAGCAAGACGCAGTGCGCCCCATGTCCGGACCAGTACTATGCCGAAGACTGGAACAGCAACGATGAATGCCAATACTGCAACGCTGTTTGCAAAGAGTTGCAGTATGTTAAGCAAGAATGCACGAGCACACAGAACCGTGTCTGCGAGTGCATCGAAGGGAGATACCTCGAGCTAGAGTTTTGCTTAAAGCACACGGAGTGTTCTCCYGGGTTTGGTGTTGCACAGCCAGGTACGTATCTGTTCTTAATAAGCACTGAATTAATGAGAGTTCTACGATGCATTGAAGAGTTGTGGCACTTACAAGATTAGGAAGCAGGCTTGTCCAGATGAAATTACAGGATGGTAAATTGTAAAGCCAATTGAACCTGTTACTGGTCTGCATTGTTTGGACTGTAGCCAAAGGAACATTTCTCAGTGGAATACCCCTGCTCCTACTGTAATATATTACTTAATGGCAGAAGCAAATGTAGCAAATTGCACTCTAATGAGAAACATGATGGATTATCCCTTTTAAAGGAACATTATCTGGAATGTAGTATTTGTGTGTGTGATAAATAATAATGTTTTCATTTTGAAATCTGCTGTTTCAAGCAACAGTATATCTTGACAAACACCAGGAGTAGTAAGTGCTTTGACACCAAGTGTATAATTATAACAATATTAATATAACTCTGGCATCAGAGCAATATGTGGTAGTAATTAATTATCAATGTCTTAAGTGGAACTCTTAGGGAAATTGTTACTATTATCAAAAAACCAACCATTTCTTTGTTAAACAAACTGGTACTAGTATGTCTGGCAGGGATAGAATGAAGTGGTGCTTTTCAGTGGAGTGTATTCTTCATTGTAGACAACRTAAATTGTTAAACCAATAATAAGTTCTTCTCTCAAAGCAAAATACATTATTTATCATTTGGCAAATGTCATGGCCCAGTTTAGTTTCAGTATTTAATACAGCCTAAAAGAACTGTAAACTGTCATTGTGCCAGAGACTGATCACTGCCCAGAGAAGAACACCAAGGAAGGGAATACAGAAAATCAAGAAGCGTCTCAGACATGAAGCTGTAGGAAGCCAATCTCCAAAGCTGCAGAATTACTTCCCTAGTAATTGTGTATATGCAGTAAGAAACATTAGGGCTAACCAGAACATTGTAGAGCTATACTGAATAGTAGTAGGTCAAGAGTGTTTTCTCCAGTTATATCTCACTGGAGAACAACTGATATAATGAGTAATGTAGCTGCTGTAGAGCGTCACTATTCCCTGAGTAATTGATTAATTAAAAGCTAACCTGGTGCCACATCTGCTCATGACACTTTTAAGCATTTCCATGCAGTTCCTCCAGCAGCTACCACATTCCAGTATTAGAAACCTTCACTCACCTAAATTGTTTTATCCAAGGGCGTGGGTCAATGAGGTTTCACTGCACCTTAGCAGCAAGTCAAAAGGGGACAGAAACAAAGTTCTCAGAAAGCCCACGTGAGAGGTGCACAAAATAAATCGAGCAAGCAGCCTGCTGTATCCCTGAAAGAATATTGAAATCATGACTACAAATTTGGATCCCTGAGTTCAAAATGAAGCAAACTTTGGAAGAAGATAAGTTGTTGAATCATGTAATTTATTGGAAAGTTGGCTTCCAAAAGCCCATCAGAATGAACAGACTAAACCCAAGCAGACGTCAAACAAGGAATAAAAACATTGTAATAATAATTGTGTCCCCCTGTGTCAATATTCAGTTTTTGAGATGAGGCATTGAATAAGAATTTAATAAGCATGAACCACATTGTGTTCTCACTTTCTGCCATGTGGCACCATGAAACAATGCCTTTGTAAACTCGGGTAAAATAAAGCCTAAGTGTATAAAAATAAGCTTGCACTGCAACATAGCAAGATAGTGTGGTCCAGTGCCTCTTTCAGGACTTAGAGAACTGGAAATCTGACTGTGGTTCCCCATTGCCAGTTGCTCATGATCATGCTGGGCAGATCACTTTACTGCGGTAGTCCCCATTTGTGAGTGCAAATTAAGGTTTGTTCCTTTCTGCAGTGGCCAACCCTATGCCTGGCAGAGCTTTTGGTAGCAATTTGCTTGGGAATTAGCACTGCTACAAGGCAGCATTATCTCCCCTGCAGCATCTGCTGTTCCCCTTGAGAGAACAGGGGATTCCAGGCAAATTGAAAGGAGCGGCAGAAGGGCGGCCAGGCCGGGCCATGACAGTCTGTGCCCTGAACACAAGACACCAGATAAGCAGTGAAGAAGAAGCTGGCAAATGCTGCAGATTACTTTATATTCAACCCTGAGAATGCTGACGATTACCCGTTTTATTTCCCTCTTGTATGGAGAAGGTTACACGGGAAACTCTAAAAAGGGAGATCAACCATTTGCAAGAACTTTCTCCTTTCTTCCCCTTCCTAGCTGCTGAAACACAAGAATAACATGTCTGTAGTAGGGAGAGTTACTAAAAATTCAGACTTCCCCAAAATGCTAATTGCTCCCTGTGCAGGTGCAATAGACAGCCGTATGTTGGTTGGACTTTTGTATAATCTAGATCCAAAAGCAGCGTATGTTGTACAGGAAAATGTAAGGGCGGACCTGCATGCAGCCTTCCACCGTTTGCTGCTGCTGCTTGTTGGGGGCTGGAAGCAGAGCTTGTTTGTTTTCTAAGCAATATATAGGCTCTCTGATTTTTGATGCACAAAAACTAAAAATTCCTGCTTTGTTTTCACTTATCTATTGAATGAAGTGCTAGATCATGTATATGCAAATATTATTATTTATTTCTTGGCTATCAGAAATCTTGAGATTCATAGTCTTTTTTTTTTTCTAAAGAAATGCCCAAAATATAAAATTTACTTAAAAGCTAACATTAAAATAAGCATCCACATGTAAATACTCCCAAAATACACTAGATGGAGGCATTTTCATATTCAAATGTAGTTTCCAATTATAAAAAAGAATTTTAAGCGCTTAAGTCCATATTCAATAATGCAATATTAGATATTAGATTTTAGACACTTGCATAAGTGTTCAATGAATAAAGATGACTTGGGGTGAATATAAAGCATTTACTGGTGCTGTAATTTTCTTGTCGCTGGTGGTTAGAGTGCATTATTTCAGATCTCATGCTTTCATTTTCTTCCTCTAAGTCAATTCAATAGAACCATAAAATATTGTTCGGTTGTTGTATCATATGTTTAATTCTGGAGTAATAACCATGTGATTATGGTAGCCAAACACCAAGTAAAAATATCTATGTATATTAAAAATTTTTGCTGTATTGGATATCTTTTATTTGCTTTTAATAGTTATTTTTCAATCCAAGAAAAAGTTCAAAAATATTGCTTGAATTATATTTTTCAGTATAATTTCATACTTGAAAGGTGAAAGTACAGTTCAGAGGGTCTTAGTTGATCTTTAGCTGAGTTATATTTTTGGCTAGAACTAAATAATCCACTCTAGTAATGCTCTGCACAAGTATTACTGAGTAGTATTTAGTGTCTTGTGCCAGTTCGTTGTTTTCTAGGATATTTGTATGGATGAAAGATGAAGGTCAGACATCATGTCTAAATAGACTCAAGTAATTACTGATTTACAAGAGCTTACAGATGCTGGTAACAGGGATATATGTAAGAGTATTATTTACTCTATTACTCCAGGAGGAACATCATTCTCTGAAAGTCTTTTTTGTTTTCAAAAATTAAAGCTTTTCTTTGTCTAAATGTGCTTCTTTCTTACATGAGGAACGTGAAAAGCAGAAGTTGTCACAATTTTGGGAGGGATATTTTCTGGCATTTTTGTAGTCCTGTATTTTTTTTTAACAATTCAGGTTATATGTAAATGGATGTGTTGTTTTCCTGTTTCCAAAGGTACCCCTGAGAGTGACACCATATGTAAGAGATGTCCAGAAGGATTTTTCTCGAATGTAACATCATCCAAAGCAGCTTGTCAAAAACACACAAACTGTAGTGCACTGGGTTTGAAAACAGCGTTGAAGGGAAATGCAGTTCGTGACAACGTGTGCCAGGAAAATACAGATACATCAGCTCAAAAATGTGGCATAGGTGTGTATCATATTACAGAAGAGTGCCCTGAAAACATACCTTTGATTATTGTTAAAATGAAAGTATCACCATTTATGATAAAAGCATCTAGGTGGTTAGTCATTTACCTGCTATAGTGATGGACATAGTAGAACTTTAATTACCGTAGGTCAGAGCGAATGGAACTCAAGCACAGAGGGCAACTGTGAAGACCACTCTTTAGTTTTTAATGGTTTTTTAAGCACTTTTCTTATCATCTTTGCTGCATACTATTCTTTTTCAGAGATAAGCAGTGTAACCAAGATCAAAACAATTGACGTATTCTTTTTCTCTTTTTTATTTTAGATGTAACCCTGTGCGAGGAGGCTTTGTTTAGGTTTGCTGTTCCTAATCAACTCACACCTAACTGGCTGAACATACTAGCAGACAGTTTGCCTGGGACAAAGGTTAACACAGAAAATATAGAAAGGATTAAACAAAGGCACAGTTCTCAAGAGCAGACCTTCCAACTCTTGAAATTGTGGAAGCAGCAAAACAAAGAACAAGATACGGTCAAGAAGATTATCCAAGGTGCCTTATATTGATAGCACATATGTTAGAAGCAACCTTCTAAATGGCATTTTACAAATTGTGGGGGGTCAGATTCCTCCTGGTGATGGGGTATGCCCTGACGGGGAGGTGCAGGGGTGGGTTTGGCTGAGGAGTGTTGGTGCAGGAGCACTGACGCTGAGGGCAGCTGTAGAGGTGTAACTAGGAGCAGGATTCAGCTTTTTACACTCAATTCTGCCCAGACTTGCCACACATGGCCCCTTTGGGAGCGCGCGTGGTGTTGGAGTCTAGATCCCCTTTGGGGACTGTACAGCCTACAAAAACGTTTCCTGCAGCTATATCTGAGCAGCAGCTTTTGAGGTTAGAGGGAGCTGGATATATACAACTGAGAGTCCAATTTGTTTTAAAATAAAGCACTACTAGTGCTGATTGACAGCTCAGACTGATACATGTATTTGCAGAATGGGGACAACATGGGAATAAGGAATACAACTGAAGTGCTTTCCCTTCTTTTTGCCTTCTGGTAGATATTTGTCATGCCAATTCACTGCTTTGTTTGTGCTGAATCTGCCAATACCTGGTGTCAAAGGTGAAACAGTGCTGCAGTGTTAGCACTGAGATTTTTATGAAAGCCAGGCTACCTCTTTTCATGTAAGCCACCATCAACAACCACCACATTTTAATGACCTTTTGTCTACAAGGAATAGACTAGAAAAATGCTGCTGTTTTTCCTCACCTTTTGAATATGTATGCTTATGTCAGATTGTGAAGTGTCTAAAATGCTTCAGAAACTGAAATGACAGTGTCCATTTTAGCAAAGCTTGCCTAGACATTTCCAAAGTAAGAAGAGCAAGTTATTCATTCTGGAACCAAACATTAGGAGTCCTACCGTGTCTAGAGAACATTTTACAAGATGCAGGAAAAAAAGCTTATAGAAATAAATACTCGCTAGTAATTTTGTGTAGTTTGGGGCTGTTTGTATCTGCAAAGTTAATTACAATCTTCAGTGCTATTCAAGACTGGAACCTAAAATAGCATTGTTAATAGAATTATTTGAAATAAAGTAAAAAAAAAAATTGAGAAGGAATATTCACCTTGATGCTTTGGAAGTTTTTTTGCAGACCACCATAAAGTTGTAATGCATTGTACTTATGGCTCTTCTTTTTGCTTTATATAGATATCGATCTTTGYGAAAATAGTGTCTTAAAACATATTGGCCACCCTAATCTCACCTTTGAACATCTCAACACACTGATGGCAAGCTTACCAGGCAAGAAAGTGGGAAAAGAAGATATCGAGCGCACAATGAAACTGTGCCAACCTACAGAACAAATTCTGAAGTTGCTCAATCTGTGGAGAATAAAGAATGGAGACCAAGACACCATTAAAGGTTTAATGTATGGACTGAAGCACTTGAAAACGTACCACTTTCCAAAAACAACCATCCAGAGTCTGAAGAAGGTGATAAAGTTTCTTCACAGATTTACAATGTATAGGTTATACCAAAAACTGTTTTTAGAAATGATAGGGAACCAAGTTAAATCAGTGAAAGTAAGATGTGTCTAATTCAAGATACTTTTCATTCTCCACTGACTATTTTTCCCTAATTACTGCCAGCAGTAATTAAACTGGAACATTGTTTCCCTACATTATGTCTTACTATTTATAGAAATGCCTGACTGGAATAGCTCTAAGTCTTTTGCAGTGTTCTTGGAGTTTTTTTTATAAAATCACTTTTGTAAAAGCTATTAACCTGTTGGTAACACTAAGAGCCTGATTCTGCATTTTGCACATTCAGAATTGAAAAGCCCCACTATAGTCACTAGATGAGAAAAGAATGCTGGACCAGGCTCTAATACAGTATTTGCTATTTATATTCTTTAAGGTATAAACATTTTTGTTGTACATATTTATTAAGTTAAATGGAAATTGTATGAGACTGAATTTCAGGAAGAGAAATGAAAAGCACACTGTATATAGTCTAGTTAAACAAAAATGATCTCCTATATTTTTCTGGCAAAATTTTGTAGCATGCTCTAAAAGTTCTTAATTTCTTTACATTGTATATTTGAAAAGTATAATTGCTTAGTTTTATCTGTATAAGTTGTGGTATCTTTTGGTAGGGATGTTTTAATTTATCCAATGATTTTAACTCAAATACGGTGAAAATATAGCATAAGTGACCTGAATATTTAAATATTCTGTGAGAAAGTGAATGTACCATATTTAAGAAGCTGGATTTTTACACAGAATTTCATAATCTTATTTTATAAAACCATTAAATTTTTCAGTTTACTTTTTGACTGACATTTTACTCTTGACTCTGAAGCGGGCAGGAACAACAAAGACAAGCTGCATGAATTTTGCTGCTTATCTTGGGCTTGGCTGCCTACTACCCCCTGCCTGGTCTAGTAGTTAATACGTGAGCCAAGTAAATATTGACCAACACTGGATTGTCACGGTCACTGTGCAGGTGTCAAAGAACGTAAAAAGYGTGAAAGATTCTAGCTGATGGGGCACAGCCAGATGCGCTGCAACCAGCTACAACTCCATAGATATATCTGGCCCAGTGTCATTCCTGGCCCAGTGTCATTCTTGGAGAGCTCGCAACCTTTGCCCTAACCACAGCTTGTAATTTCATGGAGGAAAGATGATGCACTGGCCTCGCTGGGCTTGGAATGCCTCATATATTGCCACTGTGTTTAAAGGAAGGGAGCACAGAGAGGTCACACTGAAAAAAAAAAAAATCACTACCCATTGCCCTCAGCTGCAGAATGAGGCATCTATAGAGAGATGGGCCCAAAACAAGGGGAAAGAGAGCGTCACAAACATTGCGGCTGTTACTGAAAGGTCAAATAACGCTAAGGGTCACTGATCACTCACACCGCAAGCCAAGGCACTGGGCGGCCAGGGAGAGAGACTGCACTCTTGGGATTTTTTTTCTTTTTTCTTTAAACTACCCATACAGACCTGGGGTATTCAATATAGTTTTTCCCCTGGAGAAGGGGAAAAGAAAAGCTATCTGCATTTAGCTTTATATGTCAAAAATTCCTATATAACAGATGAGAGGATCTTAAGCAAAGAATGAGAAAGATTCCTGTTAGGTATGATAAGTTTGGAAATAAGCATCAAAAGCAGTGTCCTTGCAGAAAGTACAAACAGGACATATTGCTTTAAAAACTTGGTTTTAATTTTCCCTAGAATGTCTCATCACTTTTTGCATCAAAGTGCAAGTATGCAAGACAACGCTCCCTTTTATATATCACATGCTATAAATTAGAATCCCCTTTATCAGTGTAGCTCTAAAAAATGGTGCTGAACACATAAAAAAAATCTACTTTCATGTTGATTCATGTTAAATCATTTACATACTTTCACAGCAAAAACTGGTTTAAAGTATAGTTAAAGAGTTTAAAAGACGATCGCAACAGAGTCGCAAATTTGGAAAGCAGAACTCAGATCTTTCCATGATGCTGCTGGGTGTGGAAGTTTGGGATGTTATATAAAATTAGAATAATCATTTACTGGCAGCAGTATGAAGAGGAATCCCACAAATGTCTCATAAACATTTTCATTCTAATCCTTCCTAAATGAAGTCCTGTAAATACAACTCTTTAGCAATTGGTAGTGTAGTATCAAATAGCAATATGGTTAAAAAATATGCAAATGGAATCAGTTTAACAGAGTTAATTGGATAGCAGAAAGCACAGTTGCTTCTTGCTTATTACTCCATAGTGCTTTCACCTTTTTAACGGATATATTTTTACTTCCTATTGCAATTATATGCAACTCTCATTATAAATAACATTGTAAATGTTTGTGGTCCTTCATGGGTGACAATACTGAAGGGGATGGTCAGAGCCACCGAGTACAGTTAGGTGTGCTATAGCTACTATACTAATATGCTATACTTAACTCCAGGAGAGTACAGCCTTTACTGGATTTTCTCTGAAAATTCAGCATTAAACTGTTATTTGTGCCTTTTAAGATAGAGTAGTTTTTTTGTTTTGGGTTTTTTTTTTTTTGTTTTTTTGCCTAAACACAAGGTTAGGGCTGTTTAATGAATTATACCTTTTAAAGCTGATCCAGCCAACCAGGCTGACACGTCTCAGTTGGTTTATGCCTGATTTATCACCTGAGCTCCGCTCAGCTGGAAGGAATCAAACCCTGAACAGCACGCGCACACAATACTTGGGCCGCTTTCCCTTCCCCAAAGAGCCTGCAGCCCAAAATAGCCAAGACAAACAAAAGCAAGACCCAGGATAATGAGGGAGAGGTGAGGCAAACAGAAGGTGGGAGGATTGCTTGGAAAAAAATAAAATAAAATAAAAATGTGGGTTTGGGGGTTGTTTGTTTTCTAAGGAAAGCCGGCAGGAGGGAGCGGGCGTGGGAGGGGGCCCCGGCTCCGAGGAGGTGCTGCTGGCGGAGAGGGRAGGCCGCCAGGGAAAACCGGGCGAGGGAGGCGTAGGCAGGGCTGCCGCCCCCCRGGCGCCCCGAGCTGCCTGGGGTGCCCGCCCGCGCCTCGGCCCGGCTTCGGGGCAAGCCCCAGGAGAGGCCGCCACTCCAGCAGCCCGCGCGTTAGGGACGAGGCTGCCCGGCCTCGGGGAGAAGGGGAGGAGAGATGTGTTTGCTGCCTCCCGGTAGGGYGGTGATTGCCCCAGTGTCGGCTTCTCCCCGGGGGCCTCTGGTGCCCGGGGGCCACGGTAGGGCCGCTGCCGCTCTCTGCCTCCGGCCCCAGCGYGCTGTGGACCTGGAGACGTGGGAGAACATGGCTCCTAGGGAGGCAGGGCCTCTGCCTGGACGAGCAGCCGTGTCCGCTCCGGCTCATGGCGTCCCGAGGCCTTTCCCTGCTGCGCCTCCGTCATCGCGGAGGCCTCCCCGCTCCTGCCGGGCGGTGCCCCACGGTGCTGGCCGCGGCGCCATGCCCGGCCGCCCCTGGCCCCGTGCRGGGCGGTTCAGCTCGCTCTCATCCCCTTCCCGCTCGCGCTGGCCCCACACGTGTCCCTCCGTGCTGTGTCCTGCCCAGCTGCCGCCAAAACCCGGGGCCGTGGGGGCACTGCCGGGCGAAGGGGAGGCCGAAACCAGAGGCAAGGCGAGCGAACGAGGTCGGCAGCCATCCTGCGCCCGCCCCAGCGGGGCAGAGGGGGGCACGTCCCTGCGTGCGGCCTTCCCCCYGAAACGGGGTTTTCTGTAGGAGCGCTCAGGCCCTGTGGTCATCCAGGGGAGACGAAGCCTCCCGAGGAGGAGGGGGCCGAGCCCTCGCGGTCCGGACGCTTCGTCGTGGTGTTGGCGGGGCTCTTCCTTGGCTCTCGGAGGCAGGTGCTTCAACCGCTGTCCCTCCAGCCATGCTCTTGGGCAGCCCACGCAGCCCTCGCTTATCAAAAGGGCATTGTCTATCTTAAAGTATCACAAATTTAAAGCAGGACCTTAGGATTTTGAAATTTTCTACAGTCCCAATTTGTAGTTTTGTTTAATACATACTTCTCCCCAGCAAGGCAGAGCCTGGGGCCTTGGAAAAAAAGGATGTCTTGGAGTAGGAGCAAAATTAAGGACCTCAGTATCTATTTTCTATTATCAGCGGACATCACAGATTCCTGGCCCCTGACTGACTCGTTGATGCTTTCGTAGTAAAATTACCAAGACCCTTAACTGCCTTCAGGTACCCATCCTGCATGACCCGGTGCGGGTCGTTGCCACCTCCGAGGCAGAGGCAACTGCTCTGCTTGCAAGTCACCTTGCAAGTGTATGACTTCTGAGCCTTAACGTAATTCAGGACTGAGGCTCAGAAATAAGTAAATACTTGTTTAAATTTTTTATTTATTTTGCAGTTTATCAAAAATTACTAAATTTTGGGGAAATGTCACATGTGGGAAATACCCATCCTCCAAAATATTTCTTTAAAAATAATGTGGAGAAGCAAAATAATTTGGGGGAAAATAATTGAAAGAAGAGTTTTACTTTTTTTTTATTCCTTCATCTTAACTAGATGGTAGAACCAATATTGGCAACATGCTGAGTAACAAGGAGATAAAAATATCTACAAAGCTAACACTGTAGTCCTCGAGTAAGTGAATATTTCCAGTGGACTCAAAGGACAAATCTATGGGCTAGGGCTATAGCAATGGGTTCATAATTGTAATGAATTTCATAATTCATTTTTTATATTAGAGTTTTAGACTGAACAAAGCTTGAGACAAAGCAAAACAGGTGATTGTAATGCGAAAGTAGTTTATTCCACTTATCATCCTCAGTCTTATATTTATGGCAAGTTTGCGTAGGATTCCTCTGTTTGTTTTTTCGTATTTAAAAAAAGTTCTTTCATGCTAACAGGTTATTTTTTTTAAATCATCCTGACCTTTAGTACCTAGGAGGTTATTTAAAAGGAACCACATGATGAAAGATTGTGGCTTTGGCAATATTTCATATATGAAGAGGACAGGGCGTGGTTCAATAACTGTGAATACAGAGTGTTCTAGAAAATATTTTCTTCTTTTTTTCTTAATCTAAGAAAGAAAGTCTTCATTCACTTCTAAATAAATAAACTTACCAGCAACTAAGACATATATCATTCTGGATGTGCAAAATTTTGTCAGCACACAAAACATGAATTTATTTCTATTAATAGTATTGATGGTTTAGTATTTGTATTGTGCCTTAGCTGGGTCTATGACACTTAAGATGAGTGAAATAATAGATCCTAGGGGATGATTATTCCCACCTAATGCAGTGGAAGCTCAATGTCAGTAAAAAATGGGTCAGATTCTTGTTTTCCTTTGAAGAGGAGAGACAGAAGTCAAAGATCAGGGTGCATAAATACCTCACTGCTTGCAGGAGCCTGGTCAGAGAGAAGGAAACCTGATGTTTTCAGGAAGCGTGCCCAAGCCCAGGAGATGGGTGAGTGCTTGAAGAAGGATGTTTTTAATTGCAACAAAATAAGCTGCAGAGTGGCTGGCAGGCAGGTGAGGTGAGGCAGATGCGGTGTGGGTTTGGAAGCTGGAGCAGGGATGCAAGGAATGGGCTGTCACTGCTGTTGAATTGTTTTGAAAGTCCGAGAAGGTCAACAGTGAAACCTCAGGAAGCTGGAAGAACCGTGCATGG
The DNA here is from genome assembly GCF_003343035.1 of Apteryx rowi. NCBI lineage: Eukaryota > Metazoa > Chordata > Aves > Apterygiformes > Apterygidae > Apteryx > Apteryx rowi. Next base: position 716,615 of record NW_020447475.1, on the reverse strand, counting down.
AAATTACACTTTTTGCCTCAAAATCGGACTTTCTTGAAATAATCACAGAAACTGGGATACTGACAGCAAATATCTCCTCCCTGGAGGAAAGAGATTTCTCTGACAGCTAATGACCAAGAGCTAATTTTACGCTGACAGAGTGTGTTTGCAGATAAGCGATGGCAGCACCAAAGCTGTTACATGCCCAGCTGCGGAGCGGTGATCACAGCGACTCTCCCAGGCTCTGCACCTGGCTGGGGGTCACCCATGAATCTGGATGCCCACAGAGATGCACAGCTTTGCCGAGGGACTCGCTGCAGATGGGCTGCATGTTGAAACCCTCATCCCTCCCTCCGCAGCCCTGCTGCTGGCTTAGGTATCCCTGTGAAACCTGGACTTGCAGCCTGATGCTCCTGGTGGGATGAGGCATCCAAGCAATCCCTTTGGGTGCAGGAATTGCCTCACTTTCCTGCCACATGTGGGGCTGCTAGTGCCCACCTCCAAATGCTGAAAGTGCTCAGCTGGGAAGGAGGCAGCAGGGGTTAATTCCCTCCCTCCCTCCCTCCTGGGCCATGCCCACAGGCTGCAGGGAAGAGCCCTGGTGCAGGCTGGGGACAGCGTGGAATGCTCCAGCCTTCGTTCTTCTGCTGAATGGGGCCACCCCAAAAGCAGCATTTGTATTAAACAGGCATAGAAATAAGGGCATACCCAGCATGGGGAGCCAGGACCGGGACCTGCAACACTCTTGGCCTTTGAGGAAAACAACGGTGTGGCGAGGGTGCGCTCCCAAGCATGGCTTTTGGTCCCATCAGCCCCAGCACCAGGGGTGGGTGGCTGCCCCTGCGGGACCGGGCCTGTTGGAGCACATCTGGCCGGCACAGAGTGAGTCCAGCAGCCTCTCTTGGCAAAGGTGGGCATGTGGGAAGGCATGCATGTATTGGAGATGCTCTGTGCCTCCCGGACAGTTGCTTGTCCCAGCGGCTCTGGATGAAGGTGATGGCAATGGCATACGGGCAGCGAGATGTGGTGGCCAGCACAATTGGGCCCGGTGCTATAGGAGCCATTTGAAGGAGTTTGTGGACCTGATTTCCCTGCAATTTGTGCCTGTGTAAATCTAGAGTGACTCTGCAGAACTCAGTGGACATTAAGTCTATCTAAAGTAAAATTTTAAAAAGGCAAAACCCCAAAACCTTATTCCAGAGACCCTGGGGAGCCAGCAGTTTTTAGAGGCGAGAAAAATATCTTTCACTCTAGGAGGGGTGGATTCATTTAGCAGCCAGAGTAGACAGTCAGTTCTGTAGCTAATTTTGTACCCCTAATGTGCTAGTAAACTTGAAACTGCCCCACGTAATCCATTTTCATTAATAATACTTTGATATACAATATATCCTGTTCCAGGGCATCTGTGAAGTTTTATTCAACTCACAGGAGTTCTTATATGACTAACTTAAGATTTTGGAGCAGGGTACTGAACATTGGTGTTTTACATGGCTGCACAAATCTGGAAGGATTGTAAGACCTAACACTTTGCTCTTTGTTCTTTTAAATATGAAGGAAAAAAGATCTCTTTATTTTAAACACAAGAACGTCAGAATAACTCCAGAAAGTTCTTAGAACAAACTAATCTCTCACTGTAATAATGTGGAATTCTGGCACATCAAAACCATACCAGCCTAATCGGCAGGGAGTTTATCTCACAGACTGAGCAAGGAATATTGGGCAAAGTCTGTAATGAGGACTGAGGTTTAAATGTAGGACTTCTGCCTGAGGAAGTAACAAAAAGCTTCTGTTCATCATTGTAAGTTCACACTCAGAATCAGCTACCATTAGTTTAGTGTTCTCTTCAATTAAACAAACAGCAAAGTATTTCTATGTCCACAAAGAGAAGCATTTCAAAAAGAAACTGTTCAGTGGGAAACAYGCAGTTCTGTTCACTTCACTTAGTCCTTGTTGCTTTAAAACCATTCTGATGACACTTTTGATGAGTCCTATTACCACTGTTTCTGCTTTCCTGCTATTGACAGTTTATTGACGTCATTTCTTCATCCACTCTGGGAGTGTAAACGGCTCTACTGTTACGCTGCATTTGACCCTTTTCCCATCCAGCCATGCCATCACCCTCCTGTCACCATGCAGAAAGTCTGCAAGACACAAATTGATGCTGCAAGGAGCAACACTAGCTCTGTCAGGGAGCTGTTGGTTTAGCCCCAGAGCCACCACACCTTAAATAACTGAACGTATTCAATATACTTTGTCAATGTAAAGGCTCTATCAGTGGCTCATGACGGGTGATCAGCACCGTGCAATTGCTTTGTGCTATGCTGTATTTACAAGCTCCTTTGAAATTGCAGAAATTGCACCTATTCCCACACAAATCTCCCTTCTCACTCTGACACCACTGTAAGAGGATGGTTACTGCAATATCCCACAATGTAATTCTAAAGGGTATAGGACAAACTAGAACACCCACAGAATACAGGCTAAAAAGAATCGGACAACCAAAAAACCTGGGTTATATGAAGGGTAATGACTAGTAAGACTCGTGAGCCAGGAAAATACAATCCTAGGAAGAACCATCATTGCTCCCACGGTGCAGATATTATAAGACATATGCTTCAGGTTTGCTGGATCAACAATAAATCTGACACAAAGAGGGTCAGTCCTGTTGCCTGGTAAGTCTTACTTATGGCTAAAATCCTGACAGGCCCATTCAGCACTGAAAATACTTAATCAGCAATTTCCTGGGTTTGCTCTAAGCCTCAGAGACACCATTCCCGGAGAAAGTTTAATGGTAGAAATAAATATATGCTTTCAAAGTTGGCAACTTAAACTGTATATTAAAATAATTACAATTCTAATAATAACAATAAGAAGAATTCCTACAATTCTTTAATAGCCACCTGTGTTCCTCTTTTGTAGGAGAACACTGGATTTAAAATTGGGCCCTGGTGATATTCACTTTTGCTCTGGAGGGAGTTAATGTTCAATAGGTCGAATTCAGAGATGCCTGGAGGGAGCCTCTTGTCAACACTGGAGGGAGGCTTGGAGTAATTTCCCCACCTCCTGTGCAGTTTACTGCCTTGTTGGTAAGTTATCCTTGTTGGAGATAATGGGTCCTTGGCTGTCATCTATGTAATGCTCAGCAGTGTTTCTTCATGTTCCAAATGTAAGGTGTTTTCCAAAAAAATTCCCACTGAGGCATAACAAGCTGGCAGTGTTTTCCTGAAAAATCCCAAGTATTGAATCTTCTGGGAAAGGATGCTGACTCACTGATACTGATGGCTCCATACACAGCACCAACACAAAGAAGTAGGAGAGTTGCTTTTTTCAGACAGGAAGAAGAAAGCTATAGATATGGGAAGCAAGGGGAAGGTCTGAGGAAAGAAGAACTTTATGTTTTCCTGCGATTAAAGACACCCTGCAAGAAGGGTGAGTTTAAACTCACTTGTGGTATAGCAGATCTGCATGAATGTATCTGATTCATGCTCTCAAGAACACAAATTCAGTATTGACTCTTATGCTGTGGAGCATCTAGCTCTGTTCTTATCCCATGCCATGAATTAAATCTTCCCCTCCCTTCTCCCTACCCAGACTTTGAAAACCAAGCAATCCTCCTTTCCATGAGTGAAACCCGAAATGGATGAGAAAACACTTATTTACAATGGATGTTTTAGAACTGCCCTCTGTGGGAGGACGTCTGATATATGGTGTGGTGTCACTTCTGACATCAGTAGAACAGCTCACTAACTAAAGCAGAAGGCAATCTTTAGCCCCCTGTTGAGCAAAAAAGCAGTTTTACTTATTAAAGATTTTTTATTACAATTTAAGGTTTGTATCCAGTATTCTTTGCACGTCCAAGGCTTACATACTTCTGTAAGATGTGCGAATGCTCTAAAGAAAAGAGCCACCCCCTTAAAAAGAATTTGCCACAGGCAGTAAAATAGTCAGTCTGTACCACTGCCAGCATAGGTACTTATTGCTACTAAAGGAAATACTTTTCATATGACAGCTCCAGGCTTCAGACAGAGAATTATAATGAAAAATGCTGTTTCGATGTTTATTTGGAGTAAGAAAATCTTGCTTCTGGAAAGATGGGCCAATGCGAAATGAATCCAATTCAATTTTACTTCAGCTATACCGTGCAGGATTACCCAAGCAATAACCGCAGCCATTGGGAGCCAGCCCAGCCATTCGGCATCCTGTCTCGGAGCCATTTTAATCCCCTGACTCCAACACCGAGCAATAACCAAAGAAATTCTTGTGGAAGCTCAGATTGCAGATCCACTGGCTTTTCACTTATCATTCCCAGACAAGCATTTGCTGGTTGCGCTGAAGGGGAATTCTGAGCCCGGGGAGACAGGCACCTGATTGCCCAAAGACTTTCTGGGTTATGCTAATCTGTCTGGTTTCAGTCTAGCCTCCGCAGACTTTTTTTTTTTCTTTTCTGTGCTTGTTTTAGTTCCTCTTTTCTTTGTGAATTTCTCTGTAAATAGAAATTGAATCTTTCAGTGGAAGCCTTATTCTAATCTTGCTTGGACTGGTATTGCAGGCTCTAATGCCTTAATTCGGAGTTTTATTTCGTTTGTTCAAAGTGTAAGGGAATGACGGGGCTCCACAACCTAACCTATACCAATCTCTTTCTTCACACGACTGGAACTCCATCAGTGGTAAGGAGCCACAGACAATACAAAAAAGTAGCAGATTAACTATCTGCTTCCTGGAGATACATTTTTAGCTAGAGGAGAAAACAGTGGTTACCACTGGGAGCAGTGATCTGGGAACTCCTTTACTGAAGCTTATTCACTGCTGGAAGCAAGTAGGGAAACTCCAGGGAAACAATTAGCATCTGCTTGCTTATGACAGGAGCAGAAAAAAAAAATCTCAGCTAAAGTCATTATTTTTTCAGCTCGTGGGTCACTTTTTCTATGTTAACTTGAGAAAAAATTTTGTTTTCCTTTTAAATCCTTAATTAAACTAATATCAATGCACTACAAGAGGGAAACCCAAGTATTTCATATTCTCCATGTTAACTGTATTTAACACTTCACATTTAGCTGCTCAGCCCAATACATTTGTGCTCAGAAAGACTTGGTGCCACGGTTTGTTTGAATACAGCAAAAGAGAGAGATTTGACTTAGTTATTTGTTAACTGCCTCTGCTTGGTGCAGTGCTCTGTTCCTCTCTCACGACCACCAAGCCACCACGGTTACAGAGCTTGCTACGCTGTGGCTGGCAGAGAGAGGCTAAATGTGTTTAAGCGTTTCTCCCTGTGTGTAACTTCCCCTTACTCTGTCAGGAAAGGCTGAGGGAGTCCCAACTGAGAATACTCTACTGTCACTTTTAGGTCATTCACATGGGAAAATTGCAAAGCCCTCTTGGATTCAAAGCCCACAGTTAAGCTAAACTTCTTCTGGAAAGACCCACTTAGTTTAAATCAAGCAAGCAATTCTATTGTTGTTGTTTTTTCCCCCCCCCCAAACCAAGCAAGAGCAAATTTAACATATTCAACCTAAAACTTAAATTAATATGCAAAAAAAGCAAGAAAAAATCAATTCTTTTCATAAAACCATTCTCATTTTCTAAGCATAAAAGAGCTAAACTGAGCTAAAATGGAAGCCCACACTACTTGAACTCAGTAACTGCAGCAGTTCCAATTCACACAATAGATGTGCATCACTGTAAAAAATGGAAAAGGATATAAATTGTATTTAAACCTTTAGAAATAATTAAATAATATGTTGATGTTTATGCAACGAATGGATAGATCTGATTGCTTAGAAGACTGAGAGACAGAAAATAATATCTTATATCTTATACTGTGTAAATATTGTGGATATATATTCTGAGATTAAATGGAAACAGAAACCCTTCCTTCAGTAGGCATTGTCACAGACAATTTCTGGGGCAGGCACCGAACTGTTTAATTCCTCTGTGTAAAAAAGGCAAATAGTGCTGCCTACTGTAAAGAAGGACTAGAAATGACAGAGACTGAAAGCATCTATACGTCCCTGATTATGGCAGATGCTCTTCTGTTGATTGCCTCCATCTTCTGCCAGGGACGATGGTGGGGAAGGAAATGTGGAGAAAGTGGCTTAGAGCTCCACTTGGCTTAGATCCCTTTTCTAAAAATGCCCCAAATTTGTTACATCATGGTACATCCAAACTTATACGGTTCCACTGTCCCAGTTTTTGCCCTGGTGCTTGCTTCCCTGTCTTTCTCTGCGTTACAGGCTCTTCTTTGTGGCATAGCTGGGAACTGCCCCTTTTTAAAGTCAAATTAGTAAATTAAACTCACTAATCATGACATTCAAAACCAACAGGGCCCAAAGTGACAAAGTAAGAAGGATTTTTCCTGCATTTCTGTATCTCTTTAGAAAACAAGCCAAACTTTTAAGAGAGTTGGCAAAAGATATCAAAAGGAGCTTTTCTTAACAAGAAAGAGTAACAACCAAGTGTTGAAGTGATTACCTTCAAAAGAGCTCAAAGACAGACATACTTACTTTGCTTTTTTTCACCTGGGTTATGCATTATTTTTTTTTCAGGCAGAAATTACTTGATTCATATTCAACAAACAATGAAAGAGGCTTTTATTTGATGTTGTATAACATTGTCTGTTACTCAAAAGTGTAGCTCTTTTCTATGGCACAAATGAATAATTGTCACTTCTGTAAAAATTCTGGAAAGCGCATTCATTGAGGAAATCAGTTATTTAGCACTTTATGAAAGAGGCCTGTTGTTTCTTAAAAACTGCTGAACTTCTTGCTTAGCAGTCTATGTGCATTCATATGGCCCTGAACAAAAAAGGGTATTTGCACTTGGGAAGTGTAACCTGTGTGTCCTTCTTCCTTTGGCACTGGAATAGATGGTGAGGAATGATGTAATGAGGCTGCAGAAGAGTCAACATATTAAAAAGAGCTGAGCCCAGACCCATATCCTGGGTCTGAGCCATCTTTTCATTCTGGCAAAACTGTGATTAGGATCTGAGCTTGCAGCTCTACCCTGGTGTCTACGAACAAATACAGCAAAGCCTCTTCCTTCCACCACCTGTCAGCTTCTCAGCATGGGGAAAGTTTGAGCAAAATCCTGACTTCTAGTCTGAAGCTTCATTTGGGTTCATAGGCAGCCAGAAGCACTGTGAGATGTTTGTCTCCGGCAGGCAGTTCATTTAACTGCCCACGCTGAGTGGCAGCTCCATGGCTTAACTCGCACTGCTAAATAAGTTTCTGTTATGAAATAGTTGAGAAGCGAACGAGGTCTGAGGGAGAGGGGGGAGAGTAGAATTCCTGAAAGAGAGATTCTGAAGGAGGAGTAGGCAACAGTGAAGGAAAAGCCAGGATAAAATAAAATACAATATAATTAAAGAGGCAATATGTTTTTGTATTCTGTGATCAGTTCTCATAAGGCATATTTGATGCCTGTTAGAGACTCTGTATTTCCAATGTCTGGTTTTATGTTGGTCTTAAAGGGTCTTCCTAAGAAGGCTGTCTGTGCTCTGCATGGTTAGAGGTAAAGACTGCAGCTGGGCCCTAAGAAAGAAAACTGGGAAAAAGCAGAACTGAGACATACTGACAAAGTGAACAACAGTACAAGCAGAAGAAAGAAAGCAGCAAGTTTTGCCTTTTTTTACCAGAAACACACAAGATGACTATGCATTGACTTTACACCTACTTACTTACAGATGGCAATCCTGGACTTCTGAAGGTTTAGTACCCACTTAGGAAATCAGAGAAGCTGTGTATTGCCCTAGATGGTGTTGAAAATCAGGAATCATCCTTCATTCATAGCATAGATTATTTGGACCCTTCACAATAGCAAAATACCAGACAGACTATCCCAATGCCACCAAGTATGTCCATGCTGTGAAACCTGCTGGACGTTGGCCAGAAGGCCATATGTGGGAGAAGGTCTAAGGCCCATATCACCTGGCACAGTCTCCGGAGAGACTGTGGTGTATATGTCTCAGCCTTCATTCTGCTGTAGGAGCAATAGCACAACATGGTGTTGAAGGTGGCTGGACTCCCTTTTTCTCCGTTACTCTGGAATCAGTCTCCCTTCCTCAGGAGAGTCACTTGTGTTTGCTTTTAAAGTGTGTACTTGAAGGAAAAATTCTCCTGTTTATTATAACAAAGTGGACTTGAAAATAGATGGTGTGCATGTATGCTTAGGTCAGAAGTGCATTTGCCTCAGCTGATAATTATTCTGTATTTTTAGCACCAGGGTGGGCAAATCTTTCTATTTTCTCTGTTGGACAAAAAAAAAAAAAAATATTTCCTTCCTGTTACACACCCAGAACTCAGAATGATTGTTATTCTGACGGCACTGTCTACTTCGTTAACACACGCGCAAAAGCTGCTTAAAAGAAGATGGATAAATATAGCTTGTTTTTTTTTAAGATTTCGCTTTTTTACTAATGTGAAATTTCAGCTCAGATGGAGTGAACTCCAAACTTCGCTATCCGTAATTCTTCAATTCTAATGCTGCAATTACAATGTAGATCTAATGTGGTCTATATTCAGATCAATGTTCAGAAACATATGCTTGAAGAGGAGCTATAGATGCATGCAGAATTATATTATTGTTAGTCTTGTTTTTTTTTTTTAATGTTCCTCAAATTTACAGTTTCTGTGGGCATATTTTTCAACAAATCCCTCATTTACTCAAATAAAACATGCTTAAGTAATTAACTTTAAACTACTTTCATGTTTTCTTCATTTCACTAAGATAAAGTAGTGATAAAAATGGATTAAGAATGAAATCATTCCTCATAAAAGCCTGTTTCCTAGACAGTAGAAGCTTCCAGAGATTTAAGATGAGGGGATTCTACCTCATTAGGAAGCTAAGTCTTGTCAATCTGTTTACATGGAGAACAAATGAAATACAAGAATTAAGATGGGTTAAGAAATCAAGTGTAACAGTTATTTAAGATGTTACAGAAAGCGAAACTGAGGAAATTTTGTTCAAATTTCTATTTATTAAGATGTGACAAATCCAGTAATCTGGCAAAATGAACACAAAGACCAGATGCTCTTTTCTGGTGTTAGGCATTTCTGCTGTGTAACAGGCCATGATAACTGCGACCTTGACCAGACTGAAGCACCTTGCAACGGCGGTGAGAGAGTGCAGAATGACAACGTGCTTCATGCCAGCTCTTTCATCGGTGCACACAGATTAGCTGGATGTTTGAGTCTGGAGCTCTGTCCTGTACTGTGCACAGGCTGAAATATTTGAAGAGAATCAGATCAGTTTCCCCTTCTCCTTCTGCATATTAGTCGTTTCTCCATTTCTCACTGGCTCCTTTTATGAGTTATATTTAATAACACCCTCGGATGGTTTTTAAAAACATGCTGTTTTAATGTTTCTTTAAACAAAACACAAATTCCCATCAGACATAATTTTATAGTCTTATTACTCATACAAATGTTGAATTCCCCTCTTTATTCCTATTGACCTTGGCTTTAGTGAAATCCTGTGGCTGTGCATTAGTGCTTCTGCATAATGTAAAATCATTTCCCTTTGGTAAGATTTACACTACACTGCTTTAAATATGGTTGAATATCTCCTTGTTCTTGCAAGAAGGCAAATAAGGTGTCCTTTACCTGACTGTCCTTTCTTATTTGTTTCCAAATTAAACAGTCCCCTGATTATTTGCTCTTATGCTGGAGTGCTTGCATAGCCTGATGAAGGCCGTTTGCAGATTAGAGCAGTGGAGTAGGGCAAGAAGAGGAAAATGGACTGTGGAGAGCTGTTCCCCTGGCGATGCCACTCCACTCGTGTATGGAGGAGAAAGGCTAGGGTATTTCCTTCAAACTCTTCCTCCCTCTTCCTCCTGCAGAACTCCTTGCTTGCTGACATGACTCTAATTTTGTGTCTATGTTCTTTCAACTTGAAAGCTATTTCCAGTGGATGGATGTCCCTCAACCTGAGCAGCAGGCAGCCTCTGGTGAGGGGGCTCCAGAAGAGGGAGAAACAGAACACAGAAAATTGGGTGGGAAATCAAACTAAGGACCAGAAAATCAAACAGGGATGAGGAGAAAAATCTGCTGTCTGCCTGGTACAGGAGGATCTGAGGATCTCATCACCCAGTGGTTGCAAAGGGACCCCTGGCATATGAGAGTGGGAACAGACCAACACTATACGTGATCTTTGTCATCAAAAGTGAGCATGAAGTTCAGAAAGAAGTGTAACTTGTCATCTTGCCTGGTCATTTGACCACAACGCTCTTAGCTCCGTGTGTTATGAGTGCTGTATCTGCATTTCACTTTCATTTTGTTTTCTTTCATTTTCTTGAGGTACTCGGCACTACTGCACTGTTGACTCAAGTAAATTGCACTTGAACTGCATCTTTGGAAGTACAGGGTGGCATGGAATTTTCCATTATGTTAGAGAGTGTGTTTTGTCAAAACCTGCCCATTTTTGTGGGAGCACACATAGCAGCTTTCCCAGGAAGAGTTTCACAGTGCCTACCTGGAATTTCCAGGCAAAACAAGCTGTTCATTCTCCACGACAGCCTGTTCATCAAGGCACATACCTGGAGTGTGGGTGATTCAGACTCAAGTTCTTGGCTCCAAAGAAGATATCACTGGTGAGGAAAAGCAGAATAGCTCCAAAAGGAGAGACTACAAGAGCCCTAATTGAGGACAGACAATAATTTGGCACGAGGGCACTTGCCTGCAATGGAGTAGAACAATCTTCAAGTACACAGTCTGAATGCAAAGTACAGACCTCACTGAAATATGTTGTATCTCATGTGAACTCCCCAGACTTCAGGCTGTTGAATTATGGTAGTCTGTTTTAGCAAAGAAGAGAAACATTAAAAAAACTACAGTACCCTCTATATTCCTGATTTAGCTGACCTCCGTGGGAATGACCAGCATACAGAAAAACACTTGAGCTGCACTAAGTGATAGTACTAACACATCTCCACACCATCAATACAACCCTCCTCAATATTCCTTGACAGTGCTCACCGTTCACTACCACTTTGGGGTTTGACATCTTTTCTATGCAAGAACAGAACCCCAGTCAGCAACAAAACTGAGGCTACAGTTTAAATTACTCCTGTCTGGGAAGGCAAGACTTCGGAAACAGAGAACACTGAGAGCTAAGAGCTAGATGTATTTGTGATGACAAAGCTTTTATGTCAGCCTTGATGTTACTAACATTGTTGTTTTACTTAGAAAGTCCTTAAATAGTATGTTTCGGAAAGAACTAATTTAAATTTAATTGAACTTAATGGCATAGCTGCCAATTAGTAGTGATGTTCATTTCTATTTAGATGCCCTCAAGAAATGTAGCACAGCTTAATTTATTGTGCCTGTCTCAGTCTCAGGTTGGTTGTGTCTGCATGTTTCTCAGTCCCTTCCAAAAGATAATTTAGAGCTTTCCAACAACTGAACCATCCAGAGGCCATGATACTACCACTTCTACCATTGTACATAAACTATGGATTATTGTCGTCAAAGCTTCATATGCCTGCATAGTAACACGAATAGCTTGTTGCAGAGCCATATACAACAACAAAATAGAAGTCTATTTTTCTATTTTTTCTTCACATGCAAAGGACAATCCATCTAGTTGTCAGCCCAAAGTTTTCCTTTAATTTGAAGGGCCACATTCTCTGTTGACTCCTCCATATTGTCCACTACATTATATCCTTATATCCATGCTTGAACTTTCAGAGAAGTGAGTGGATCTTGTACCCTAGCATTAAGCTGAAGGTAGACATCAGGCTTTGTTTCTTGAGAAGATACAAAACAATGGCTCGGAGTCTTTTGCTATTTCCTGCTTTCACTCATTCGTATCATCCTCCCTTTGCAGCTTCTTTTTATCTCATCCACTTTGTCTGACTCTGACAGAGAACAGAATTGTTGCAGCAACAAAACCGTTCTCTAAGCTGCTGACAACTCTGTCACATCCTCAGATCTGGAAAACTCAAGATATCCACAAATTTCTTCTTTGTTCTCTTGATAGTCAAAACTGGTCACAGTCCATACAGAGTATACCAATTACTATTGCATGAAGGTCTGATGACAAAGTCATGTTTTGAGACATCCTGCAAAACAGACATCTCCCTTCTCCCTGGAAGAAAGTAAGTCAAATACTTTATTTCTTTCATCTGATTCTCTCTCTCTCCATATCTAGCCTATCTCAAGAAAAAACAGGCCAACATCTTCTCTTTGAGAAGATACAGAAAGTGCATATATGAACGCTTGGACTACACTGGAATTACCAGATGCTTCTGGCACTATATGACACTTCCTCACATTCTGTGGCTCCCATCAGCATGAGATACTGAGCTGAAGAGCTCTCTAAACTGCCTGACAGAACTATTATGGATAATTACATTGTTTTTCTTAGTAGCAGGTTGTACTCACCTATGACTGAGTATCATATATGTCTGTAATCAGAAATGATATTCCTTAAAGCTGCATCCTCAAAGCATAACTGGCTAAATACACTCCTTCATTATGTGTGTCCTGAAATGCAAAATGGCCTCGGCTATGCTCTCATTGTATGTCACCAGTAATACTACTGAAATCACTGGGATAAGACCCTAAAGGAGGAGGAGGTGCAGTGTTAATAATGTATGTGGCCCATCTTATCCCTTTTTCAGAAAGTTCTCCTTTGTAAATGAAAATCCCTGTATTAATATAGTCTTTTACTCACCTTATTTGTTGTTGCAACTTCTCTGTCCACAATTCAGTATGCCTAGACTCACAGTGGTGGAAAAGGATATGTCAGTTTTTAATCTTACAGAACCTAGTGGGATACTGATATTGATGCACTGAGTTACTTGGCTTGCCCATTAACTGAGGGGTACGAAAAGACCCATAGACATGGTGTACAGTAACTCTGAAGGCAACTGAAAGAACAAAATACTCCAAAAGGGGAAGTTATTTTTCATGATGTTCCATATTCCAAGTGCCAGTTTAGCCCAGCTCCCAGACTGCACATTTCCCCTTTCTAATAAGGAGGCTGAGGTGACTAAACTTTTCTCATGACCTTAATGTATTCAGTCCGTTAGCAGTAACTATGGTCAGGTGCAAATACCAAGCGGTTCCTGTTAAAATTAACAAACACGCTGGTCTAAGACTCCACCCAGAAACCTGGGAAAATTAAATATTTTCCCTAGACACCTTAACAGGCTATACTTCCCCTCTCACAAGCCCTACACCTGTCTGTAAACAAAAGGAATGCTATTAATGAGAAAAAGGAACACAGAAATAATTTGGGAGAAGACAGTGATAATAAACAAATGTTTCTACCAACACTATCTATACACCCCTCCATCCCGCAACATCTTTGGCAGTTGGCTGTTTTTTTCTGTTTCCCCACGGGGTTGTGTGAATCTCTGTCAGAGAAATGCCTCCTCATACATTCTTTTTCTTGCCTTATCACATCCCACTGAGTTTTTTATCAGACCCAAACATTTTTATTCTCTATGAAAATGGTGTGTAATCCATGACTGGTCCTTCATGCCTTCCCTTGTCAAGCCTTTACTGTCCAGCTGCAACAGGGAGTACTTGGATTGGTCCTTGTGGGATCTCATAATTCAGATAGAGATTTTGGAATAAGAAGCTAGACTGAAGGTGACAGCTCAGCCAAGTCTTTTCATTTCTAATCTTACCCTTTTAGCCTCAATGAGGAGTCATCAGTGTCTTTCACCACATATCTATATTGCCACCTTTCATTGCTGCCTGTAGCTGCAATGCCTGGGCCTGACCTTGCTATCATGATTACAGCTGTAGAGATGCTAAGCAGAGGGAGCTCATCATTTCTATACTATGTCTCCCACCGTGATGTCATTGCATGGTTTCCCACCATGATGTCATACATGTCATCCTTTTCCTAACAGCTAGCAACTGCAAGAACCCACATCCCCACTAGAATTCATGCAGACATCATCACATTGTAAAGATAGCATTCACAGGCAAAAAGCACAGTTGTGTAGAGTCCGTGCAACAAAACTGCAACTATTCAGCTCTAACAAAGCTAACTGCAGCTATTCAGGTCTAACAGTTAAAATATTTGCATTGACAGAAGGGGAGGTCATCTATTAAATGAAATATGACACATTTTTTAGGGCACCAAGGCAAAACAGCAGAGAGTTCCTTCTGTGAGCTCACAAAAGATCACTAAGGACACTTTTTTTACCTGATAGCATACATTTCCAGGCCCCAACAGAAGTGGACGTGGCTCCACATCAAACCCAAGAAGGCTGGCAGTTCTTTGGAGGCCTTTTTAGTTTGCCAGTGGTTGCTTCATTTCTCCTTTTCTTCAGTATCTCTGACACAAATTCAGTAGTAAAAGCCCAGAGAAAAAGCAGAAGCAATGAAGATGGCCAGAACAATAAAGAATATGCACTCAAAAATCAAAGTCCATATCCCGCCCTTCTGGGCTTTCCTTAGCACTCCTGCTACTGCTGTTGCCAAACTAGCTTGCAGACGTTGCAGCTACAGCCCTCAGCCTCATCTCAGAAGATGCCGAAGCATGTGTCACTTGAAGGGTAAGCAGGCAGCGACATTCCCTGTGCACATTAAGGCCTCTGTTGAACTGGAGAGGCTGACAGTTTTAATAAAGGTGCCTTATGTAAAAATTAGTCATTTACCACTTAGGTACATGGCAGTCAGATAAAGGTGTGTGTCATTCCCCCGCATGTCAACACCATAACACACATTACGGTGCCCACTCCAGATGACAAAGCAAACTGTCGCCATGCTTTGACCTTCACCCACTGACACACAGGCTCCTTCTGAGGGGGCTGAATCATCGGGACTTGAGAAAAATGCCTAAGTAAACATCTTCAGGTACTTACAGTCCTCAGCACTGCAATCTCTGTGTGCCAGGATGTTACGGGCTATGGGCTGAAGACGGCAGCTGAAGCTGGACAGACACAGAGAGTGAGAGGAGACAAGTGCTTTGGGGGAGACTTTTTTTAATGAAGAGCTCCTTCTGCCCTGCCAAAGGAGACCTACTGCTGAGACTCCACAACAGCATGGTTTTCATGGGTCAGGAACAAAAGGCCACAGCCTTGGGTGGCAAGTGATGGGTTGCAAGTGGCTTGCGTCCCTAGACCTAACCTCTTTTAGCCCCCCAGAAGAGGATGGTGCTTCCCAGCTGTCTGCTGGGCACGGTGTCTGGCCAGTGCTGGCCCCTGAGCTGTGCCCTGACACTGGCTGGCAGAGTACTCATTGGCCCTGGCTAACACGCTGCTGGGGCACAACCGAATGGTGTGAACAACCACATACCAGCCTTTGGCCCTATGAATTTACCGACAGAGCCTGAGGGTGCTCTGCTGCACTGGTCCGAGTCTGTGGCCTTCCCATTTGCAGCCTTGTTCCATCCTGGGCTGTCCAGTGCTGTCATTTCTTCCTCTCTAACCCATAGGTTCTTATTTGCAGTCTGTCTCCAAGCCTGGATGAACCCCAGATCCCCCACCCCTCTCTCCTCTTTCATTTTTCCCTCCCTAGGCACTAGCTGTTAACCAAATCCCCAGCTCCAACGATCTGATTAAGCTAATCTGAGTTTGCAGTAATGAAGTGGTAAATCAACGAAGCTAATCTGATTTTCCCACAAAACCTTGTCTTTCCACAACATTTCTTTTCTCCCATCTGCCTCCTCTACCGCTGAACCTCACCCCGCATCAGAGGGAGGCCTGCAAGTTGCAGCAGCACTGGAGATCCCACCTCCCCTGTGCAACCTCTCCTGGGATCTGCTGGGAAGGGGATAGTCAAGTACTGCCCAAGAAAACTGCCTTTTCAACACTTATTTCTCAGTTCTGTCAAAATATCCACATGATGCCCAGGGAGTACCATGCCTGGGTGCTTGAACGTGTGAACAGAATGAACACAGGTGCAGTACGAACGGACATGTGGGCTGCACGTAGGCCCTGGCTGTGCTTGGCTGTGTTGCCGACACAGCCCAAATCATCCCTTTCTGAAAAACCCTGGTTACTGATACTCTGGTCACTGGCAGTGGACCTGCGATGCACACCTGTGCAAAACTTGGTAGGCCAAAATTCAAATATTCCCCTTACCTGCAACTGTGAAACCACTCTCCTGTTTCTTGTTTTTTTACAAGGGACTGAACAATTGCTATTCAGGCCAAAATTTAATCCCAGTGTTGCAACAATGGACCATAATGACCTGGAGGTGTTTTGGATTTATTTTTTGCTGTAGCAAGCCAGATAGACAGAGAACTGTGATTTTTCCTTGAGAACCTCAAAGGAAAAATCAAATTTTATTAAAGATACCATGGAGGATGATTGCTACTTTCACAATTTATTGCTCCACTTCACAACAACAAAATATATGAAACTAGCTCAACCATATATCTAGTCATACAAAGGCAATCAAAAGCACATTACAAATAATATATGATTCAACACAATGCAATACCATTCATAATACAATTCTAAAAGTCCCAGAAAAAATGGAATCGCACAGCCTATCAGATTTTCCTGACCTGTGTGTAACAGAAATTGGATTAGTTTTCATCCAGCACTTGTTTCTATGAGGCTGAAACAAAACAATATTAAGTTAGTGTTGGGAGGAAGCAGAACTTAGAGTAAGTGTCTATATATCTACTCCTGTTGTTTTAGACTGAGTACAATAAAACAAGAAAAAATAAATTCAGAATCAGAAGAAAATTAGTAGAATAAGGAGGCTGGACAATAAATCAGAGAGTTAGCAATTTTGTAAGATACCTTTGTAAATTCTAATATGTATTACAGCCCAACAAAAGTAACATCTGAAAGTAGTGGAAAGTACTAATGTCTGCCATCTGGCAAGTTCTTGCATCTAAAGACAATCCTAGACCTTATTAAAGTCAGTGGTCTGGCTGAATCTTCTTCCAGGTACAACAAAACAGCTTGGGTAAAAACAGCAAAAATTGATCAAACCATTTACAGATCCATAAATAAATATTAATCCACATCAGTTATTGTAGAAATTCTTTACAAATTAGATTCTCTGAAAAGCTTAATGTTTTCTTTGAACCAAGTAGTAAATTTAGACAACTCTTTACTTCACGAGTCTATGCTGCTTATTTTCCATGCTGGCAAAAAATTGTGAATAGGCACAATTTCATGGCTATGGGCCCATGATCTCATTTGAGCAACAATATGACCTGTTGATTACAGAGACCTGTAGACAACTGGCTTTAAAATAAGAAATTGCATGGGAAAGAATAGTGGTGCAATATGATGGGCAGATAGCATGAGCACACATTTGAGGAGATTTTTGGTAATGCTCGGTCTGGTGAATATGTAGGATGGGTGCTCAGAAAACCTGCCATGTGTCCTATCAGGAATGTGTGGATGCCCAAGTGGGACATTTTCTTGATGCAATGGTTAAGAATTTAAACATGAAGACACTGTGAAATTCTTTTCACTGTCTTATTACCAACCCAACTTCTTCCACCCAGCACCTCTGTGGTGGTGCAATGACCCTGAGGGATGAGTGCTGATGCAAACCATGAGACATTCTTTCATGGGCACTTAATCACAGAATCACCGAGGTTGGAAGGGACCTCTGGAGATCATCTTGTTCAACTCCCCTGCTCAAGCAGGGTCACCTAGAGCACATTTCCCAGGACCATGTCCAGTCATGTTTTGAGTATCTCCAAGGATGGAGCCTCCACAGCCTCTCTGGGCAACCTGCTCCAGTGTTCAACCACTCTCACAGTAACAAAGTTTTTCCTTAGATTTAAATGAAGTCCCTGTATTTCAATTTGTGCCTTTTGCCTCTTGTGCTATTGCTGGGCACCACTGAGAAGAGTCTGACCCCATCCTCTTTACACCCTCCCTTCAGATATTTATACAAGACAAGATCCCCCTGAGCCTTCTCTTCTCCAGGCTGAACAGTCCCAGCTCTTACAGCCTCTCCTCATATGAAAGATGCTCCAGTCCCTAAATTATCTTTGTACCCCTTCACTGAACTCACTTCAGTATGTCCATGTCTCTGTTGTATTGGGACTGGACCCAGCACTGGACCCAGCACTCCAGATGCATCTCACCAGTGCTGAGTAGCAGGGAAGGATCATTTCCCTCAAACTGCTGGCAATGCTCTGCCTAATGCAGCCCAGTATGTTGTTGGCTTTCTTGGCCATGAGGATGCATTGCTGGCCCATGTCCAATTTGTCCACCAGAGCCTTCTCTGCAAAGCTTCTCTCCAGCCGTTCAGCCCCTAGGCTGCACTGATTTGTGGGATTATTGCTCCTTGGGTGCAGGATTTGGCATTTCCCTTTGTTAAAGCTGTGTCCTTCCTGTAAAAGGAAAAACTTGAAAGACAAAACACTTTCAGACTGGAGAGATGGAAGGAAAATAATAGCAGAGGGCAGCTGCTCCTGGAAATGTTGAAAAGTATCCCACCTTTGCCGAAAGATGATCAGTGATCCTTATAGCCTCTAATAACAACACAATGTGCTTCTTCAAGCTATGGCTGGATCCAGCAGAATAACCACTGTCTGCAGAAGTGACGCAACTGGACCAAGGCCCATGTGCAGTGGCGTGTGGGTGCCAAACTGTGAAGACATGATGGGGTAGGTGCGGGTGACATTTGCGGTTGGCTGCACTGAGGGCCCCATTTCATTCCTTGAACTGAGGCCCATGCCAATCACGCTGCAACACTGCCCGGATAATTAAGTTTTGAAGCAAGAACAGAGTCTGCTTAATCCTAGTTAACATAAAGCCTCTGTTAAAACTGATGTGCACATTTTTAAGAGTTTATTTCAAGCTGACTAAACCACTAAAAGGGGACATTCATTATTACTATTTCTCTTGAAAGAAATTAATTTCCATTCGCCCTGAAGCGAACCTTGAAGAGTGAGGAAGAATCACAAAAGCTAATGCGGAAGGCGTCGCCTATGTAACACCACCAAAAATATTCAATTACTTTGTCCCCACAAAGCCACTGGGTAATTTAAAATAATAAAACATCAGAAAACAGCGCAGCTTGTTTCTCTGTAATTTAGAAGCATAAAAGGGAACTGATGTTGTAATTACAGACTGAAAAACCAAAAGTCCCATTTTTAAAGTTATTTCAGTGGATTTTTTAATAGCTATTAGCTCCTCCAAAGGAACACAAAACCTCCCATCAAGGACTTCATTCAAATTTGAAGCAGATTGAGAAAAAGCAATGGACCCCAAAAGGAGCTGGAAGAGACCTTAATAGACCAGAAGTGGTTAGCATGCTACAAGGCAGATATCAATGCTAAGACTAGAATTTGCTTTAGGCAGAGATAAGGGAAATAATCACAGATTTAGCATGTCTACAGTATTTTCCATTGGGCCAGATCAGTATCCTCACTTTACAGATCAGCCGCTTGAGGTACAGAAATAATAAGATCAAAAGATCTTCTGGTTGCAGAAGAGCCAGAAATAAAACTCAAGTTAACATGCCTCCAGTAATTTTCTTAAAACTAGTAATCCTTTGGGATCTGATGTAGTTAGTGCAGCCATTCTCAAAAATTAATCAACTTAACCTTAAATACTATAGGACCATCAGAGTCATCTAAGAGATTACTTTTTTTTTTTTTGTACAAATGTCAGGAAACCCAGAGAAGAAGAGTCTTTTTCAGTAAACCTTTTCAGTGAAGAGGAGGGAGACAACATAGCTTAAAGGATAATGTGGCTTTTCCAATAACATTTCTTGTTCAGAGGTAAAAGGAAGCCACTTCCAGAAGCTCTGTGTCCTTCTTTGGCAGTTCAGACCGATGGTGTTGATCACTGCCCATTCCACACAGGAGGTCAAAGAGATGGGGCTCCTCCCTTGCCTCTGGAAGGCGTTGTCACCCATATACGCCAGAATACATTTGTGGGCAAGGCTTCTGACTTTCTCATTTCCTTTTCTGTTTTGTTGTGCAGGGGTTTTAAGCACTTGGCTTCAGGGATCTCTTTTTATAGGCCTTTTGCCTTTGTTTATTGTCATTTTGTTTTTAGTTGTTTTTGTTAAGGTGCCCAGTATCCTTCAGGCATGGATGCCCATAAATTAACATGTATTATTATTATAATAAAGTTGCGTCACTGCTGAAAGCCAGACTAGGTCCAACATAGACCTCTAAATAGAGGGGTAAGTGAGAAGTTGGATGGCATTGCCCTCTACAACAAGGCACACAGCAGAAAGTATCTAATCTGGGAGGCAGAAAATATGGAGAGGACATGTACAAAGCGGTGTTCATGTAAGCTTCTGGTGGCCTGCAAAGTTCATCAAAAGACCTTGAAAACTGGGATGGCCATGAAAATCCTTAAAACTTTCATAGGGAAATGAGATGAATTATATGCTTAAAAGACTGTGGTTGTCCTAAACTATTGGGATTAAATGCTAAAACAGGCAGCATGCTTAGACACCCATCTCAAATGAGCCAGMCAGCTCAAGGGAGCAGTGACTGTGCACTACCACAATTACAGGGAGAGTTTGCTTACTGCCACAGCTACCTATGAAGTGAAGAGTGCAACGATCAAATAAAACAGGCTGCTCTTTTTCCAAGCCTTTTCTTTGCATATTCAAATGAAATTATCTCACTTCAGAGCTTTGAATACAAGCAAAAATGCCCCATTTGTTATTGCTTGTCAGTTCTCTGCTGTGATCAACCCAACTCATAGACAAACATTCAAAGATTTAGCAGTTCTCTTTGCAAGTGTGAAAATGCTAGGTAGGATCTAGCCTGCTCAGCTAGGAGACCTTGAAATTGTGCCACAATTTTAGGTACCTAACAAAGCTATCCCTAAGGTGTCCATGAAGTGAAGGAGATTCCTTTGAAGGCTTTCAGAAAAAATTTCTTCCGTCTAAGGCAAATGCATAATGTTGAATGGGGAGTCCTCAAAAGACAAGAGGAATGTCTCCATCCAGGAGGCCTTAAAAACCTGCTTCTCACCATTGACCACCCAGGGAATGTGGTCACTTATGGTAAAGGTATTAGGCCACAAAATTTAGCCACAAGTTAGTTGCCCAAGTTAGGTAAACTGGATCCAACTTATGAATATTTATCTTATTATATACACTTTCCTTTTTAAAGTATCTCTTATATGAGGACCTTACTGKGTTTTTATGCATAAAGGTTCACCACACTCTTGTAAAGAAAGGAAATATTATTTCTGTTTCTCTATAAAGAAACTGACCCACAGAGACAGGACAAACTGACTTAAGTTAGGCATGCAGTGACTGGTTATGGACTCAAAGCTGTGTGTTGTCTTCTCTTTGTAAGACTATCTGCAAGGGAATAAAATCCACACCTGTGGTCAAACACCATTTGTAAAATGGTGAAAACACAACTGCTAAAATTCACCCTCCAAGCTAACATCAAAGCTCCTAAAGCCTAAGCTAAGCCCACAGTTTCTCATATTAATGTGTCTTGTTAATTCATGGTTTATTAGATTTATTCATGTTTCTGTATTTTCTGTAAAAAACCATGAACTACCAGTAATTTCTGCCTTTTGGTTAGTTTTAAGTTTGAAAATTTGAAATGTTTTCTTACTATTTCTTAGCTGGTTTGATTTTTTAACTTTTTCTAATTGAAAAATTATGGGTTCTGTTTTAGGTTTTGTTTTGTTTTGTTTTGTATTTTTTGCACAAACTGATGGCTTAACAAGCAGAAAACCTTACAAGAAAAATCTTCTCTTGGAAAGCAGTTCTAAAAGTCATGTCTGATTTGTCATTCCATGGATATTAATAACATTTAATCTTCACATTTATTTCTGTTAGTAGGGAGATATTAGAGGGCTGATCTAAAACTGTGTGATAATGAAATCTGAACTCATACTTTCATCACTTTAATGGAAAATCCTACTTTCAGTTTTGCAAACCAGTAAAAACATATCTGACTAGATATTTCTTTAAAAGCCACAGCTGCAAAATTTCTACGCTAAGAAGTCCTTTTTCTATTTTTATTTGTGAAAAAATACATTGCCCTTAACACATATATTGATGCCTTGCATCACCATATTATGAAAGTATGATGAATGACGATAGTAAACATCCCTTTTTGCAGAGATGGGAAAAGGTGCAGGCGAATGTGTATCATCCGTGCCAAAATGTTTTCACTCAGCTTGGAGTACTGTCAATACCCCACAGATTTGAAATATAATATACAAAAGTAATTGTGAAATGCAGAAATTATTATGGTATTATCAGAAAAGATATTAAAACTGACTGAAAATTAACAGTTGCTTCTTCAAGTGAAATGAAAATCATGGCTGATTTTATTGTACATTCTCTTAAACAGAGTTCTCCAGAGTTTGCTTGCCATTCTCCATCAGAATTTAGTCATAGGTGAAACTGGAAGGGTCCATGCTTCTTGTTCCTATTAATATTAGTGTTAGTCTGGGCAGCTTACTACTTGCTTACTTCATTGCTAGAATCTGAAACGTGCTGTAGATTCTGCTCTTAAATTCTGCTCTTCCCCTCTGCACCACTGCTTCTGAGTGGGCCCTACTGAAAATTAGCTAGAAGCTGGAAGAGATGAAGATCTGTGGTCCTGGACTTTGCGTCATGCAAACAAGGGAGAGACTTTTTTTCTACTTTATGTCCATGCAAGAAAGAACATTTGATTTCCTGTAGTCTTCTCAGCATCTGGGTAACATCTCAGTCACAGACCTTACAAAATCAGGACACTTCAGCCAGCCCATGGTTAATAATTCATCAACTTTGATCTGGTTAAACCCACGTAAAATACCTCAGGGTTAAATTTTTTATAAATTTTTTTGGCTAAGATAAATTGGACCGACCATGTTAATTGAATCATCTGTCATGGCATTTTTCTCCCTCTACTGAAGTACAATTCAGTTATTCATTTGTGTTAATTAATAATCCTTCAAGAGCCAAAGCATTAGTACATCATTTATTCCTTGCTGCCAGGAAAATTATACAAAGGACTTTGTATTCATTGCTCTGTTGCCAGAAGTACTATACTTAAGAAATGGAAAAATGGTGAGACAGACAACCCATTCTGTAAAAGCATCAAATATTCTTTATTTGGCCCATTTTCACTGCAGAAGAGATACATCAGACTTTGCTTATCTCCTTGAACAAAAACACACAGCATTGAAGGTCAAAGGGAGACTTCAACAAACAAATCTTGTATAAATTGCCAACATACTTGGAAAAAGAGAAGTCATTCCCTAGACACTATTCTTTCTTATCTATAATCAGAGCTATACAACTGTTATGTTCCTTTAACTGCAATACTCATTAATGGGGACTACTCAGTGATAGCTACATCATGGTATTGAGACAATGTCCCCAGCTGTGATTTAACTAGGGAAAATACATCCCTCCTGCAAGGATAAACAATGTGAAACTTTCCCATGAGTATTCATTCCAGTCTGGTGGGGGGGAGGCAGTTCGGTGCTCATGAAATGGCTCTTCTGCAGCGAGCACCTTCTCTGGATTCAGGAACTGAGCTGCACCTGTAGTGTCTGGTGTGGTCAGAAAGCTTTAGCTTCACAAACAGACCATGTAGTTAACATTTAGGTCAGTTCATTAATTATTCTCATCTAACTAACTATTCTTGAATAGTGGTTGTCTGTGTTTTTATATCACTCTAAATTGCCTGTTTGTTTTCTGCACACCTCTTTTACCCATGTGTCACTGCAAAATTAATCAAATGGAAAACTTGCCTAAACATTTATTAAAATGTTCATTCTTATTCAGCAAAGCTGTAACTCAAAGTAATCTACTTTCTCATAAGGGATGATCTTATTCATCCAAACAAAGAGCCCTAAGAGACATTTGAAACATAATTAATGTAGAGGTTTATGAATTCATTGCATAAAACACTTGCCTGTCAAAGGAGTAGAATAGCCCATCACCACCCCAAGATGTGTATTTTGGTCTCCCTTGTCTCCAGATAAGACACAAAGATAGTATTCAGTCTGGCTTGACTTCAGTGTACAAGTGACTACTTGAATATCTAAATATATTGGTTGTTCCTCAAGAAAACAATTTCTCCTACAAGATTATGTAGTATTTGGAAAGCACCCAAGTAAGATCTTCATAAAACTGTCTGGTTTTCTGGTGGTTTTGTCCTCAAACGAAACAGATGTGCTCAGGTTTTGCTGTCCTCTGCCAGTACAGGCACAAGTACTGTGGTAAAGAAAAAAAAAATCTGGTAACCAAGCCTTTGATATAGAAAAACCACATGGAGTTGAGTCATAAACTGTGGACACGAGACAACTAATTATGGGTTATGTTAGGCATGGGGAACAGGTTAACTGCTCCATAATTACAATTGAGATCGCTGTGGACACAGTCAAGGAAACCCAGTTAATAGAAAGAAGTAAATGAAAATATATTGGTATCTATGAAGGAAAACAAGTCCTGTGTGTTTTCTTTAGCTTCTTCAGTGATTTCAGGTGTTCTTGATGTTTTACTGCTGCTTAAGAATCATACTTATGAAGTATAAACAGGGGCTTATATTTCATGTTCTGCTATTTTTTCATAAGAATAGCAGGGAAGGAGTTAGTAAGGGTTTCTTTAATAAGTACTTTCTATGGGCTGCATTACTAGTGGAGTGAAACTCTGAATAATAGTGACACAATACAAACTGGAAGTCTGTGAAATGGAAACTTCTATGAAATGGATCAGCAAACGGTGGAAAGGAGATGGGTGGTAATATCAAAATGGGTGGTAGTCAAAGGGTTATGAGGCAAAGGAGTGGCACTGGAAACTGGACTCCCCTGAGGCCGTCACCCGTGGCAGAGCTCTGCAGCTGCCGGGGCACCCTGTCTGGCAGCGATGGGCCTGCCAGGGCTCAGGCAGAGCTTTCTGCACCGGGGCTACCTCTCTTGGAGAAAAAAACATCTTCTGGCAACAACAACTGAGTGATAAAAGTGAGGTGAGCATCCAGACAGACTTCATTCCCAAGCCTTCCCTGAAGGCCTGACTCAGATCAGTTTGCAGGCTTCCCCTTTTTCTCCTAGCTGGGTGGAAACTTTTATCCCAGTTCCTTCAACTCGCCCTCCAAAAGTACACACCATTTCTGAGTACAGGGCCTATATATAGCCTCCCTCTTCAACGCCACCTCAGTGTCAGAGGCTGTTTCCCGTTGACATCAGCTAAATGTGGTACTGAAGTTTGAGGCTGAGATGCCGGGCCTTTTACCTGAGTGAGTGGGCAGGCAGGCAAGCGGACATACAGTTTGCTTGACCTCATCGTGGCATCACAGCTTGCAAAATGAAGTTGCAGGCAAACACTGTGGCTCCTGGGGTTTCTCCATTTGTTGCATTGACTCTACTGTTGGTACCCTTACAAGGACAACACGCACAGGCCCCGCTGGGTGCTCTGTATGCCTAGCACCAGGACCTGCCAGCTCAGCCTACTGCTCTGCCTCGCTGGGCATTTTTCTTCCAGCTGCAGGCCTGGATTTGTGGGTGCAGACATCCCTTTGCTCAAGAGACACAGAATGCTCTTGGTCTTTGAGGAACACAACCCTTCTGCTTGGCTTTTGATCCGCAGCTGCGAAGGTACAGATCTCCTCTTCTGATAATCAGTGAGAACATCACAATGTTCTTCATCTTTTCCCATAAAAATTTCTAGTAGTTTCTGAGTCCCATATATACCGGAGAAGTAGTGTCTATGTAAAGCACATTGGCACCAATACATTTGTCCAAGTTCATCACATGAGAAATGTTGTCCAGTGTTTATAAATCCATCTAGTGTTTCTCAAGCCTCCACAGGTTTTCATTGTTGAAAACAACTTAATCATCAGCAGATTTTAACTAGATTGCTGCCTGCTTCCTCCCACATTAGTATATGAGATAGCACTGGTCCTGGTACAGATCTCTGGGTTTACACCACTGTTTTTTTTTTCTGTGCTACAGAACACTTCCCCCATATAACTACTCTTAAGTCCTTGCCAAGATTTCACTTCTTCTCTTATGGTTACTTATACTCCAGCCATTTGTACTGTGGATATTTGGAAAGCCTATTCAAAAGATTATGAAGGGCTCTTTTCAACATTTACGTAAATTGTGTTTTCCAGATCACCTTTTCTGAAACTAGCCTTCAGGCCATACTATTCCAGTCACTAACAAATTGCTGCCCCCCACTCACCAAGCCTATCATTTAGGAAGACAGAAGAACTTGTGATTTCCTTCCACACAAAGAAATGTCTCAAGACCTCAACCCTGAGTTATGAGCATGCAGAAATTTTGCAGCCACTGCTTATTAGAAATAACAACTAATTATAAAATAGCAGAAAGTGAAACATAATTACAAAGGAAGAATATTTAAATGCCACCATGGTTTATTTTGACAGATGAGCCTGCCTTGAAGACCAAGGATTTCCCATGTGAGACTCAGCTGGAGAAATACAGATTCTTAAGTTGCTTTTTGATCTAAAGGCAGCTTCTATACTTTTCATTTTATCACCTCCTTTGAAGAGAATCATGACTCAGAGAGGCACAGGGTTAAGAATGGAACGAACATTAAAAGCTCCTGTCACTAAAGCTAGACTATGAAAAAGATTTTCAGAGATTCCAAACCTATGATATTTTTTGCTGTTTCTCCTGGCAGTGGTGCGATAGGATTTAAAATAAATTTGGGCCCTGACTGATGGCAATTGCTGCTCCAAGCGGAAAAATAGAAGAGGTGATTTCAGAAAACCTTTATATATCATCAATCAAGGATCATATATATCAATGTTCTGGGATCCACTTCCAAATAATCTGACTAGAGCACACCAGGAAAAAAAAAAAGAGTTAGAGGGAGAGAGAGAGAAAAAGCCAGCCCTGTGGGGCAGCTGGGAGTTGGTAGATTATCCAGCTACCTACCATACAAAAAGATGAAAGTACTAATGCAGCTTTGATGATTGCTTTAGCCAATTCTATAGCTAAAGTGCCTGCTTTTGTGTGTACCCAGGATTGGCTGGGTAAGATATTTGGATTTTTGTTGGTTCAGCATGTGACAGGTTGCTCCAGCAGCCCCCTGGCAGAGCACCCAGGTGGATGCTGTCTATTTGTCCTCGCTGCTGCTCTCCTGGGACCAGAGCTTGAAAAGACATGCAGCAGTAAACACATCTTTTGATTACATTAATTTGGGAAACTGTGGTAGTTTATAGGCCATCCCATTACTTGGTTCAACAAGTTTATGTTAACACACTGGAGTCATCCAGCTTCCCTTTAAACATCCATGGAATCTGAACTCCATGTGTGCTGCTGCTGGATTTATGCCAGGGATCAGACATCCCCCTTAGAGTTCACAGGAGAAGAAGCTAAACTGTAAGGTTTGATTCCACTTCAGAAATCTTCTTACATTTGCTGCTCACATTTTTTGAGAATATCTCTGGCATTGTCTAATCCTCGAGCATTGTCTTTTTTTTTCTTAACTTTCAAGCTTCTCGCCTTCTACAGTCTTATTTTCGTACCCATTTCCTTCATGTCCAATTTAGGTATGGGCCACTTTCCCAGAACTAAAATGAAGGCATGAGTAAGGAAAATGGTATGCAGAGTATGAGCTCTGGTGAGGAGCAGATGCCCTCCATTACCGCCACCAAAGCCTTATTATCAACAGGATGAGCCAGTCCAGAGTACCCACTAAGGCAGCTTTGTTTTGGCATAGGAGGAAATAATCAATAATCAATTAATTCTTAAACTGAGCTTCAACTTCATAGACTCACACCGAGGAGCAAAAAACATCTCTCTCTTTATTTGGGTGGGACACACGGACATACCATTCATCTGTGTCGCATGAGTCTCTCTCACAGAGCAACGAGGCCTCTTCCTAAACCTCCTTAAACCAGCAGGAGTCTTCCTATTGACTTCAGTGGAGTTTTTGACCTCAACTCAGTGTGCCCATGCTACTGGCCAATGCCACATCAGCAGTTTTAACCTTTTTTTTACTTGCTCGAGGCAACAATACATTATATTCCTCCGTGTTGCTGAGAGGAATAGGTTTATTACCGGGACCCCAACACCACCGTGGCACAGAAACAGCCTCCCTGGCATGTACAAAAGTACTGCTGGCTCTGAATCCTGCTACCATCTTCATGTGGTGTTTTGGCTTCCCTGTGGAGTACTTTTACTTTCTTTCTGTGAACCGTATGATCAGTTCCCAGATATGTCTAATGTCTAATTTGTATAAAATAAAATTATGGCAAGTGATGAAATAATACTAATGAAGCAAGACCATGCAATTTCTAAGGAAGCTTAAACTGGGTACCTACGACTGTTTATGCGTTCAACTGCTTTTTCTTCCTATCTTGCAGTAATACATATCAAGCTGAAATTTGAAAACAAGGAGTGAGTGTGCATTAAAAACAAAGATCTTAATTCTTTTTCCAAGCATATTATCTTATTTACTAAAACAAATGGGTAAATATCATCAGGAAAACATTGTTACCTGACCATCACCAGAATTGTATTCTTACCACTGGATCATAATAATTCCCTTTCTTTCCATTTCTTAAAAGTTCATTCAGTTCTAACTTCTACAGTAATGTTTRTCTAGAGTACCTAATTATATAGTGCAACCTGCATCTGGAGTGCTGGTTCAAGGTTATTATAGTTCCCCACAGACATAACAAAAATATTGTTTTAAACTTATCCATTGAGGAAAATGGCTGCCTCTTACCACTGATAGAAATATAKGGATATAAAATAAAATTATTAGAACTTTATTAACATAGCAGTGTTGTCTGCTCAGAAGCCTGAATTACCTTCATGACACTTGCTATCACAGAACTACCTCCTCATTTTTACTTCTTCAGCAGACATAAAATCTGATGAATTTACAGACTGTAGTGATAGGCAAATAACTGAATTTTATGAATGCTGTGAGTATATGTTTCAAACAAAGCAGGCTGGGAAACTGGGTAAGATTAATGAAAGATGAATAATAAAATGGAGCAGGAATAATAATTTGATGGTTTCTTAGCACTCAGTGTCTGAAAACAAGGTTCTGCTTAATCTATATTGTAATGATTATACGCAGAGCACTATTACTTTTACTACAAAGAAGAAAACTTTCTTTTTTGGCAGCAGTAAAAGGAAAGTGGGTAGATAAAACAAACTCTTTAATTCATATGTCCTTACTCATAGGTTTCCCGTCAAGCATGGTTTCTTCTTTATTTAGAATCAATACTAAGTAAGGAAAGGATAAATATATAAATCGCAAAACTCTTTCTGTGGGTGTATTGGTAGCCAAAGTAAATTGTCTGAGGTTTGGAGAAACCATGCGCCTGTTCTGTACTTGCTCTAAAATTCAGAAGTGATGAAGAAATATTTTGTTTAAATCCCTAGAATGAGGGTTCTAAGGACTGCTTGAAGCACGGGCCGCGTTTGCGACATACAGTGGGGTAAGAAATGGCAGCAGCCTTCTTGATAAATCCCTTGCTGCTTATGGCCATATTCCTGTTCTCTATGAGAAGGGTGAGTCTCATACAAAGCCAAAATGGGAAGTCAGCAGTCCTACAGCAGTACTCTGCTCTTGTTTCTGCCATGTCAACCGAGTGCAAGGCACCTATAGGCAATAAAGCCATAGGGAGCCATAAGGATCCCTCTCCTAAGGGATTTATGCTATGGAGGCCTGATCCTGCTAAGAACTCAAGTGGCTACTCAAAAGCAAACATATGAGTAGTCCCTTTGAAGTCAGCAATGACTTTAGGATAAAGTATGTGCTTGTAATTGTTTTATTGACAGTGGCATAAATTAAGATTAACCATACTTTACCAACCTCCAAAAGAGGTCATAGTTATCCTTTCACTTACACTCTTTCTGAGTCAGTGGCCTTTTTGTGACATGGATGCAGTAAATACCTGGGCAATGATGCAACAGTGTTGTAGAAGTTCACATTTATGGTGCATCCTAAGATATTCAGGGAAAAGTAAGTCAGAAATGCAGAAACACACTCTGATTTTTTAAAACTCTTCTGGTTAGTTRTTCCAATAAGACAGTCCTCACATAATGAATACAGCTGGGAGAAATTACAAGTTTATTAAAGGTATGATTTAATATTATTTGAAAGCTCCTGGGATTTTTAGTGTGCCAATATTTTTTATTCTACTTAATCATTAGCAACAGCCTTCACTTTTATCTAGGTAAAAAACAGTAACTATTAATATAGGTTTGGGAACATGGGAACTGATCCTTCTAGATGCTTGAAGTAAGGTAAATTTAAAAAATAGGAATGTGTGAAATACATCTGTATCATATAGGTACTGCTATGCAGCAGGGCTAATCAAAGCTGTGAGGTTCTTCAATTCTAGACCACTTAAACCATACCTTAAAAATCAGGCACTCTGAAAGCCATCTGGACAGTCATCTGGACTGATCAAGTCACTGTAGAAGAATCCTTCATCCTTTACAAAAGGTTTCAACCTGGAAGAGGCTAAACATCACCTCAAAACAGGTGAGTGCCASCAGGTAGCAAGGTCTGACTTCTGTTCAGTAAAAATTACCAGAAGTGGATCAACATCCTGAAGAATTATTGCTTGCATTATAGTATTGTATAGTTTGATCAAACCCTCCCCTTCCCTCTCTGACTTCTTCCTTCCTTCCTTCTTCCTTTCTTCCTTCCTTCTTTCCTCCTTCCCTCCTTCCCTCCCTTTCTCCCTTCATCCCATTGCCCATTCTCTAAGGAAATGTCAGGAAAATGAACCAAGTGGTCAGAACAAGCATGACAAACAGATGGAAAAGATCTCTGGCTTTATTGGCTGGGATCCAAAGGGAATGAAATTAGCTTGAGGAATTTTCAAATTTTGCATAAAATTAGCTGGATGACAACCCACATGGTTAAGATGCGGGTCAGATGAAAATTGCTGTCACAGGAGTTGTGGAAGGTCAAATGAAGAGACAACCCGCTTCGTGTGCTTGGGTCCAACAATGACAAAAATCTGGAAGGAAGTGGTAATATAAAGGGTGATATCTGGGATTACAGGCTGCCAGCACTGCTGTAGTATTTTTGTTGCTTATCTAGATAGAACTGAAAGACATAGAAAAAAAATGTCATAAGGTGGGTAATCATTCATGTATGAAAGGTCCAAACGTGTAGTTCTAGAGTCATTGCGTTTCCGGGGGGCTGATACTGCATTAGCAGAACTGGCAARCATCCTTTTTTTAGGAGCAGCTGTTAGAGGAATAGAGATGAAAAGGCAATAGTGTCAGAGGAGGAGCATGTACAGCAGGGACAGTGGGGGGTGCCACATATCTTACATGGCATGGATCATGCATGTGATTCAGGGGTGTTGGGGGAGGGCTGCAGCAAATCTCTGCCCAGATTTCTTACGGTATAAACACAAGAAGAAATTCACTGGTTTTGAGTGGAAAGTCTGGGAGAGGGTGACAACCCATCCTACTTCAATTTCATTATTTATTTCAATCTTTAGAAATAACAGGGAATGTATTTGCATTCCACACTACAGCTCACAGTTCCCCAAAAAGCGGTGATTAAAGGGTATGATGATATTTTAGGTATAATACAATACCCAAGACGGTCTCTTGTTTGACATACAAGCCTCCAGTTAAACAGTGTAAGACTTAAAGGCCCCACAGGTCAAAATGGCAAAAAAGAGGCAGAGGAAAGCAGAAGGAGCTCCAGCAGAGATCAGCTGCAAGACAGCTAGGAAGATCCACCCGTAATACCCAGGCAAAGAAGACCCAGAGTCTGTTAACAGAAAACCTGAGCCAGGGAGGCAATGAGAAGGGTAGAAAAGGCCAAGTACTATAATGAAGTCGCTGCAGTTGGTTTCTTCAGGCCTGGGATACAGTAAGTGGTTTTCCTGGAGCTGAGGAATAGTCTGATTAGAAATGCGAGAAAAGAGTGGAAATTTCTACAGCTAAACTCAGAGGATGACTGGCAGACATGAGCAAGACTGGAGCATTCAGGATGCAGGAGCTAGGGCTAATATGTCAGAACAAGTGGATTCATGAGAGAAAATGTCAAACTGTTGGAGACAGTTGGAGAATTCATCTCTATCAATAGGAGACCTTGGAGTAAGGTAGCTCTTTTCCAGGGGTAAGACCTTCACAAAGCAGGGGTGCTCTCAGCCACCGCACGACTGCTGCCAAGTGAAGCAGGGAAGGTGAACAGCAGCAGAACTGAGGCCAGATCAGGTCCAAATTTGCTATAGGTTCTTACATCCAGAGATACTCCACATTTTTTTCAGACTTTCATCAATGCTGTTATAGACAGGATTGCGGGACCTGGCAAATTGCTGCCACCAGATGATACTCATGCTGATTCCAATTTAAAGAAAACCAGCAATTTAAAAAAGTTGAAAATCCTTTGCTCCACTGACAGTACAGACCTAATGGAAAGCTGAAGCAATCAATCCCATGCAGTACAATATCAGGAGCTCCTCTTAGTCTGAGTCTGAAATCTCTACAATTCATACACTGAATTAGCTATCAATATTTTTTTATCACAACAAAAATGATTTTTCACACAAGATTTTCATATGAGATGAATGCTTACATGACAGAAAAATGCTCCCAGGTACACTAGAAATGATATATTTATAAATAAAATAGCTTATTGTCTCATAGCTAAGAGCACTTCCAAGCCTCCCTGCCAAGCTAGCAGAATGTAATAGATGTGATGCTCCTTTGGGAGTTGAAGGTTGTAGTTGGGTGGGTAATCTGGCCAGTTTTAGTGTGTACTTCCTACTGTCCCCTTCACGCCCATGCTCAAAGGCTCCTGAAGATTATCACTGAATTCCTCTGAGAGCAAAACTGAAAAAAAGGAAAGGGTGAAATCCCTGCCTTCTGTTTTCCACTTTTCTCTATTTCCAGTGTTCTCCAAGTATGCAGAAAACATTGTCCCAAAGAAGAACCAATGCACATAATAAATTATATTCTATGTCAAGCTAGAGGACAATGGGTTTACAGTGGAAAATTTGCCTCACTCCTTTGTTTTCTCTTGGGTTTTTTTCAATTTCAAGTGTTCAAGAAGTTTTCACTCGGAAAACACAACATAAACCATAAAGCATGTGGGTGCATTGGCAACCCATTTGCGTTTTAGTAAGCATCATGTATATTTTTACTGGGGAGAAAGCAGTTCCTGTGTTTTTTTTCCGATATACCATTGCTTCAGTGGGAGTCAAAAGTGATGTGAAACCAAGATGATAGAGTTCTTCGGTTGTTCCCAGCACTAATACCCACTTGAAAGCTGTAAGGAGACCTTATTTCCTTTTGGGGGGTTTATTTTAGCATTTGAAATATGGCAGATAGTATAATTGGATTTTAAATATCTGATCCAAATTTATTTCAGGGGATTGAGTCAAAACAAATACAAATTCAAGTTTGCCTAGTGCATTTAAGAACTGGCAGCACATGCATTTCAGGACCTCACCAATTACAGCACTTTGCTTATTTCTGAAACAGCTGGCTGCATATTATTTCTATCTAAAACCATGTCCCACACTTTCAGGCTTAGTTGCGGGTTCGTAAGTGTTTGTTCTATTATTCAATCATATTATAAAATGAACCACATTTTCCAATAGCTACTTCATGTTCCGTATTTCATTTTTAATTGTGGCATTTCTTCAAACATCAGTTGTCCCACAGGATTTCATTTTTGGACCACTTTTCAAGCCACTAGAAATGATGAATTCTTGAAGTTTGCAATCTGAGCTCTGTTTAAGCCCACATGCCAAAATCTTATCCAAAACCATGTCAAAGAAGCCAAAACCAACCCCACACCACTTCCTAGGTCTAAGTTGCATAACAAATAGGTCTGTACCCTCCCATAAGAAAATAAAGGCCCCTGGCCTCATGCATGCTGTATTTTTCACAGATTGAGAGTTGTCTCAGTATCCATGAGGCATGGATTATTGTCTTCAACCATGTAAACATGAGATCTGTGTCATTTGTAACTGCTTTAACTCTTGCATTTTAAATCCTCTGGTTTCCTGTGGTCTGATGCCATTCTGTGTCACTCAAAGGGGAAAAGGGCTTGCGATTACTGACAGGCTAGTCTTCATGAGCTAAATCCTCTCTTCACCTGTATTTTAATTTTGGAAGGACATATCTGAATTTCTAAAACTGTCCAGATGCTGCTAGTGCTTTTTGTGCCTTACCCCCTCTCCCCTCACAACCTAGAGGACTTTTCTCTTTCCTATGTTGTAAGTGCTAGGAGATCCTGCACTCTCTCGGATAAGTGTATAAGTCTTCCAGTGCGGCCCTAGAGAACTCAAAAAATAATCTCAGGCCAGTGATCAAGCCTTGTGATGAAAAAGACCAATCACTATTACAAAGTTACATCTGAAAGAAACAATCATAGCCTTCTGGTGGAAGAAGAAAAAAAAAATTCTGGTGAGGGTGAAGGTTGCTGTCTTATGACTAAGGGTGCCTGAGATCCAAGAAATCATTACATCTCAAACAGAGRTTAAAAAGGACAGAAATCTTCAGTCATGTCTGTTGTCACCATTCTTGTCAAAACTTTTTGCTACACTGCAAAATGTTCAAATTTTAATTTTTCATGCTTTACTTGTTGCTAAGCGTTTAGAGTGGAATTACTTCCTCTGCCTAAACTAGGACCACAGTAATGCATTTGTCACGGGGATGTTTTTTAAAATACACTCCTATGTAAGACTCACAGCCAGTCCTCACCTCAGTGCCCCTTGCAGCTGGAGATGCAGTGCCCAGATGGACACAGTGCAGAGAGGCAGCCTGTTTCAGGGTCACCACTGCTTGTCGCTGATCCTTTCCACTATCGAGCAGTATTCAAGGGCACACTGAGAGCAGCAAGGTGGTGGGAATGCTGCCCAGCGGTTACCAGTGCTGCCAGCAGCAGTGTCTGTGCCCGGAGAAGTCCACCATGTGGCGTATTTCTGGCTGCAGCTTACTGCCATACTCTCTCTCTTAACATGAAGTCATGTATTGGAGATATCCCCTGTATCCAAGCTGTGCACTGGAAGAAGAAAAACTCAGGAAGCTTGTTGAAGATACTGCTAGTGACCTAACCTAATCCCAGCATGGCCATGCAAAAGCAGGCCTAGTCTTTATTTAGCAAGCTGAGTTTGCAGTTCATGTTTCCATACAGTGCTTGAAACRCTTAGCCCATATTGCTACCGCTGTCCCACACTGTGGTTAGAGGCTTCTTAAATGTCTCTTCATGCTCCCATTGCAGAAACTAGCATAAAGCTCATTTTCATGTTTCATGGGTTACTCACAAAGCACGTTTCCATATTTCACAGATCATTCCTGTTTCTTTTCGGAATAGACTCC
The DNA here is from genome assembly GCF_003343035.1 of Apteryx rowi. Taxonomy (NCBI): domain Eukaryota; kingdom Metazoa; phylum Chordata; class Aves; order Apterygiformes; family Apterygidae; genus Apteryx; species Apteryx rowi. The sequence goes on along the minus strand of NW_020447475.1, from coordinate 681,478 downwards.
TTAAGGTTTTCTCTCAGTAAGGTCAAACTGAGCAAGATGGAGCTGCATGTTTTGCTTTCACATATAGTGAGAAACCAAAAATATTTCTTTCTAAACTGTTATGAAGAACATGATACTATCGTTAAAAGGAAGGCCTGGGCTAGATCCTCCTTTCTCCTGGTTCTGAAATGACTCTTTTGGGAACTGTACTTCCAAAACACCAGGTGAATGTAGGTCTCTGTGAGGCATGTTGGAAAGAAATGTGTCAGAATATAAAAATCAGTCTGTGCCCCTGAGTCTAAGAAGCAAGCAGATCCACTTGCTGTCCTGGTGCCCTATAAAGGAACTTGTAGAATCCCTCAGGTTGGGAGAGTTATCGGAAAAATCCATAAAGATGGAAGATGCAAAAAGATAAAGCAGGAAAAATGCAGAGTATAAAGCAACACAGCGTAAGTGTGGACCTACACTCTGGTTCAGCACTTAGCTCATAAACCCTTAGCATATAGCTCCTTTCAAAGGGTTTCAGCATTCTTCAGAACCTTGCTGTGATTCCACATCAGAGGACTGTTACAGCAATCTAATTTTCAGGTGGCCAAGATCTTGATGATTGTGACAGGTTTGTATCTGACAAAAAAGATCACACTTGCCTTGACACATGCAGAAAAGTGCCCTTGGCCATAGCTGCTCCTGAATTGTCCAGGTACACAGCTGAAATGTGCTGAATCCTGTGTTACTCTGTCTTACAAATGGCAGTCATGCTTTCTCAAGGAGGAGTGCTGGCACAAATTTTGTCAACTCTTCTGGTTTCCTTCCCTACCCTACCCTATTCATCCTGTCTGGCATGAATAGTGAGATCTCAGCCAGGGCATAAGCTCATCAAAGTGGTCCTGTCACTCATCATCCAGATAGAAAATGACAGTGATGTAGAAACTAAAAATCATCACTGAATTGAATGCACCAAAGTCGAAGTTCCTTCCTAGTCTTTCCMGTGTATTCATACAAACACTAAGCCGGAATCAATGGGTTATAAACCAATACAGGAATACAAACTGGTTTTAGACTATAGATCTCTGATAATCCCCTCTCCCAAAAGAAAGACTGGTACCAAAAGCCAATTGTCTATATCTTTTTTTTGAAGCTCTCTCAAGAGAGAAGCTTTGTAACCGCAGGCCTGCAAAATCTCCTGTTCAGCTGAATCAGACATTGGTGATGGTTTCATAATGGTATCTTAATCCTCAAATAAACAAATCATCATCTAAAGCAACCACTGAAAATTCTGCTCCATATCTACACTTATCGCCAACCTGACCAGGCAAAGGAGAAGCTGAGGACCCAAGGCATTTGACACCAAATTCTCCTCAATATGGAAATTAGGACTCTTGAATACCCATTATTTTGATATATGGCTTAATGATAATGTCTTCATCTGGGCAAACAGACTTTGTGAGGAGAAACCAAGGAATTACCATATTCATGTTGTGGAGGTAAGATGTCTGTTACATTTATATGCAGAGTAATACCTATCTATAGCTAGAGCATGTCGATATGAAACTTTCCCTCAGGTCTCATAAACTAAATAAGTGGGTAGAAGAACTTTAAGAAACTACCAGAGTAATCAGAGGTACTTTCCTAAGATTTCCTTACTGTTACAGATAAACACAGTATTTTTATGTGAACTTCTAAATTCAGGTACAATGCCTCACACTATTGTGTTCTATAACAAACAGTATAAAATGGTGCTCAGTAAAATTAATCTTCCTTGTTTATTCACATTGAATTATTTATAGTCCAAAGTTCCTTATAAGCTGTATGTATACATCTATACCTGCTTCAGAGTACTTTGAAATGAAAGTAAGAATATGAAATCCAAATAGAGAGCCATTCTGCATGCAGCCACGTGAAAGGACATTAAATTAAGATTACAGTAGGTATCTGTAATTCTGATATTTCCTAACTTCTGAGAGCCTGACTTGCCACTTTCTTTGTATGAAGGGACTTTTGTTTGCAATTTCCAAGATTCTTTGAAAAGCCAACAAAATCCTCTCAGGTCAAATCAGGTCTCATGAACTCCCATTCCTACCTCCCTCCTTAGACTGCTCAGCTCCATCTTCAATCTTCTCTCTTTCCTCAGTCCCACTTCATCTAGACTGTCTTCTCATCTTATTTGCTCTTTTTTAACTGCTTCCTCATTCAGCCAGTCTCTAAAAGTGACCTATCTCCTTGTCTTTATCCTTCTTTGTGTTTTTTCCTCTAGCCAGTATGACTTTCTTTCTCCTTGACTCTGACGTTGCCAGTCTCAGAGTTTTTCATACTACATCTGCTCTTATGGATTTTAGATTCATGTCTCCTTGTCTAGCCAGTTTCTCTGTATGTTTATCTATTTATTCAATTAGGACAAAACTGAACAGCTCCCATGCTTTTGCAGATCAGCATGTTACTCCTCTTTGACAACCCATCCAAGATCTTGACTTTTCTTGCCTGGACTCAGATTGAATGGTTTCTTGCTCTCTGTTGGTCTAGCATAGTGTGGGCACAGGAGGCACAAGTCATGTGACAGTTTACTGCTACTTTTAAGAGCAACTGTGAGAAAACTGTTGGTTGGTAAGGATGCTGAAGGCCCTGGTCACCCCCTGGAGATAATGCAGTTGGCATGCAAAAAGTAGCACATGCTCAGGACAGACAGGAATCATGAAGAATTTATCTGCCAAACTCTACCATATTACTACTGAGTAGGGCTTAAAACCCAGCCAAATATGGGCAAATGCTTATGTGTCTGGCACCAGGATACCTCCAGCCTGCCAACCTTCAAGTCAAAGCATGAAGAAGCTAGCATTTCCAAAAAAGAATTCTTACAACCAATTCATTAACATTGGCAAAACAATATATTTTTTTCCTAATCTTTTTTTCTGGGAAATAGCATAAGCATTTTTGCTGAAACTTTCCAAAAAAAATTTAAGCAGAGGCAGACACCCAGCATAAAAATTCATGAAGTTATAAATAACTAAAACAGGAATTTATAATTAGAAGCATCAGACAAATTTATAGCATTGGGTAGCATAGTATCGATAACAACCATTTCTATTACTATAGCCCCCAAAATGCTGCTGGGGGACCACAACTCCACAGTGTTAAATACATACAAACATGGAACAGAAATATGTCTACAATACTGTTGTTCCAAGGGGCTTATCATCCAAATTTTAGACAAAAGAAAACAGATGGATTCAAATGGATGCAGGGTGCAAGGAAACAATAAGAAGATACTAGTCGATGTGAAGGCAGATCATCTCAAGATGCCACCTGGAGATGGCACTAAGTACTGTCAAGGTTTTTGTAGGTATTTGGAAAAATAAGAACTTTATGGGAAATGAGGAGTGACCAGATGACAATAAGGAAGTTTTTCAGACATTTACAGAGGGCTTTTCCCATGGGGATCAGAACAGGAGGAAGTATGCAAGAATTTAACTGAAACTAATCAGCCATGCCGTGGACCTCTGGACAGCCAACACTTGACAGTGAGTGAGGGCTGATAAGCAGAGGGAGAAAGGACCAGAAATCAAGCCAGGGTCAAGCAGGGCAGCCAACAGGAAACCCTAATTTCAGGGATTGCCATATGTGCCCATCTCTGTGCATGCAGTGGGAGTGTGCAATGTAAGGGTCCATCCTGCCATACCATTGTTGTCCCCTTTCCTTTCATCTTCTTACCACCATTAAATGAGGAAACTTGGACCACCTGCTTCACTATAGTGTACGCAGGAAGGATTATTATTTTCTGAAGACCACCATTGCTTTGTGCCCCAAGTGATGTTGTTGGAGGAAAAAAAACCTCACAGATGCCACTAATTAAAACTTGTTCTTTTGGTATGGTATCAGAGTGACTTTTTCAGCTAGATTTCAAAGCCTGAAACTCTCCACCCAACCTTAACACTGTTCTTGAGCCTCCTCCTCTCCAATGGGGGAGGCGGCTGCAGCCCCCAGGCTGTTTTGCACAGATGAGTGGCTGCTCAAGGCTGTAAAGGTTTTGGTCCACTTTCCCAGAAAGAGGATTGCAAAATAACAGAGAGAACCTCATGGTTTCATCTGGGATGGAGAGGTCCTCTTATGCAGAAAGAGGAAAGAGACCTTGAGGCCATCCAGCCAAGCTGGCTGTACCTACGCCCTAGATGTTGAAACTGTGACTGTATCTCAGGCCATCACGTTGAGCTCTGAGCACATTTCCCCAGCTGGCGACAGAGCCAGGACGCTGAATATTTATGCCTTGGAGGAARGTCAATAATCTGTGTAAAGCTGCAAACAGCCATGGTTCTCAGCACAGGAAAATAATGACGGATGGCCTGGAAAGCACGCCAGTTTGTTCACAGGCCCAGTAAAGACAGGGGCCCTTTGCTCGCCTGGCTTCTCCTCCTGCTGGGCTGGGCTGTGGGGATTTCTGTGGGATTTCTCCCGCGGCGTGGCGTGGCGTGGCGCAGTGTGCCGGGAGCACGCGATGTGAGTGCCATCTGCTGGGCCTGGAAACACTATACAGTGCCGCGTGCCCCCGTGCAGCCTCTCCTCCACCCGTGCTGGCTTCCCGGCAGCTTGGCAAGCTGCTCTTCCCCCGCTTTTGCCTGTGTGTGCACAAAGCACAGAAAGAGCCCATCATCAAGGCTGGCTGAAAACAGCAGGCATGTATAGATAACAGCGTGGCAGGACTCTCCCCGTGTGTAACACAAGTGAACAGCACGTTACCAAGATGGGTTGAATACAGCAGGGATATACGGGTAATGGGAGTGCAGATTGCACCCCGAGCACAACACAGCTGTCTCCGAGCTCCGGTAGATACAGCCAGGTACTGTCTGTCACAGTGGATCTGCACCCTGAGAGAGCAGACGAGAGGTTGCAGAGCCTTTCCCACCGCACAGCCCCACGGGGCAGCCCTCTACTGCATGAGCCACCCTGTCGCTGATCTCCAGCCAGGCTCAGTGCCTTCTTCACACTCACTGGGGCACACTTGCTTTGCACGGTTTGGTTACTGTTAGCTGATTCAGGTGGCTTCAAGCTGATTTCAGAGCTTTGCCTGCAAACCTGCAGTATCTTAAGTGTCAAGACAGTAATTTAGATTTAGGCGAGACGTTCCTACTGGACGCTGCCATTTACTTTCCCAAGCATAAAGTATTTCTTGCACTCTGTTCTGGTTTATCATCTTTGGCTGGAAGATAAGTTCTTACAAAAGCCTAAGTCTGCTCTCCAGAAACAGTGAGGGAGCTCATCGTCCCAAAACGGTCACTCAAAAGTCCCTAGACCTTGGCTGAGAGCATGACTATCCAGCTATCACAGCAAAGCTGTGTCTACAGGGCATAACAATCCCCTCTTACAGCAATCAGCATCTGAGACCTGAACGGCTGGCAGAGGTAAGAGTATATCATTGGAGGGGATGGAGCAGTATGAGATAATCTCAACTGTTTGTTCATGTTGGAAAACTGCTGGAGAAATAATATCACTATTCCAGTGCCAGTGGCCTGGTGTGACCTACGTTGCTGCAAATGCTTATCTTTGGCTTATGCTTTCGGCTTCTCTCCATGACACATTCACAAAGTTTCAGGGGAAAAGGGTTCAGACTATTTTCTGATGGATTTCACCATTATCTCTGTATTGAGTCCACTGAGTAAAAGAAGCCATCCAAGAAAGAAAGATCAAGAGGTGACAAATCCATAACTTCTTTTGGCAATTTCTTCCAAGGATTAATTGCCATCCCAGTTAAATTTTTATTACTGATTTCTAATTTGAATTTGTCAGGCTTTATCTACAGTTCTGTCTTTTTTTTTTTTTTACTACTTCATAGACACTCAATCACGTATTTGCTCAATCTTCTTTTTAATAGTCTCAACCTRTTAAAGTCATCACTTTAAGGACTATCTCTAGGACTTCAACAATTTTTGTTCCTTCCAATATCATTGCCAATTTTTCAACATCCATTCCAAAATGTGAAGAATTGATCTGTACAAGAATTCCAGTTTCAGTCTGATCAAGACCATGCAGAGGGGTAAAACACAAGACCCATGACTCCCCTGTTAATGTATCTAAGACCATTTTGGCCCCTTTTCTTCAAGATTCACACTGAAAGCTTACAATTGTCTTTTCCTGCTTACCGGCTCTCTTGCAATATTTTTGCAACAATTGCCTACATTTCTTCTTCTTGAGGTATTATGTCCACTTGTTTTTAATACAAATCAATTGATTTGAAAAGGTGCAGCTTAAGAAATGATCTTTTTTGTCCTGTAATTACTTTTTACCATAAGAAACACCCCATCTGATGGTAATTCCCAATGACAGCTACTTTATGAGATTTATGGTGGTAATACGTGAAGCCAAGATGTGTACATTTCAGGTAGAAATGAGTGTATTTTCTGTCCTCATTGACAGAGGCTGAAGGCTGAGATAAAGCAGCAGTCTCACAATTTACAGCACAATGAGCTTTGACGACAAGCTACGTGCATGCTCTTAGCCTATAGCAAACATGAGATAAAACACTGCAGCTTAAACCACAGTAGAAGACATGGGCATCCCTTTGCATGTGTGTTTGTAAACCACTGTGAATTCATTCAGTAATTCCTTAACTTGTGACCAATCACCCGTTTGCCTGAGTCCTGAGTTGGGGAGGCGGTCTCAGAAACTCTGTCCTTCAGCACGTCTCCAGGACTCTCTTTTCTATGGAGCCCCTGATGTGAAATAACCAAATGACACAAGAGTTATTAAAAATAGAGAGAAAATGTAATTGAAAAGGGGGAAAAAAAAGACTTGAATAACATCCATATCCACATTTCAAGAGAAATGAATTGCTTACATCTGTYTCTTTGGCCATTTTTTGGTCAGGTCTGCCAATAACTCCTGTTATCTAGGCAGAGAGAATCTCTGTGCTGTGTCCAGAAAGCTTTCTTTTCAAACCCATACTATCCAGGGACGTCGCTTCTGCTTTTCAAGCTAGTTTTCTCCAGTTATTTACACACTGATAGAGACCTGAGCCTTTCTCATACCCTAGATCACACTGAATTTTTGTGATCGTTTAACTACTTGAGAGAGGGGGTATAAAACTGTCTTATACCAGGAAAGGTGATTCACTTAACTTTATTAGAATAATGGTGTACACTCCTGRGAGTTGCATTGCTTTAACAAGGTTGATTTCAGATTAAATTAATTAAAGCAGCACAAAAAAATATATGTAGATGAGTGCTGAGATATCCCACTGAGATTTTAAAGACTCTTAACAATGATTAACTGATATCTTCTGACTGCTTAACTGCTCACCTCTGAGACCTTATCCCACAGATCCTTCTCTGTACAGAGCACAACTAAGCAAGTCTCTGGTTTCTGCCCTCTCTTTTTATTTATGTTGCCTTCAAGCACCTTTTGGAAAATATATGAATGGTGGTTTCAGACCATCTGTAATGATCTTGCAGGACTCCTCCTCAGGAGTCCCCACATACACCTTCCACCATATTTTGAGATTAAGATGAGTTGCAAATCACCTGTAAACAAGCAGCAGAGGGGAAACGGAGAGCTGGAAGCAAAGAATACACTCTGGTGCTCGCCTGCTTAGGACTTTCCCTTGCTGTAGTAGAAACTAAAGCTGGCATATGAATTTTTTTTATTATTATTATTTTGTTTATTCATCTATTCATTTATCTATTTTTGGAAATAGCTAAGTATTTAGCTCTCAAAAGCTAAGAAAATAATTGTCTAGGATTGCCAGGGTATAAACAGGGTTACGTACTAATTGTTCCCAGTTTACCCCTTTCCAGCTTCAATAATCACAGAATCACAGAATGGTTGAGGTTGGAAGGGACCTCTGGAGATCATCTAGTCCAACCCTCCGGCTCAAGCAGGGTCACCTAGAGCACGTTGCACAAGATCGCGTCCAGGTGGGTTTTGAATATCTCCAAGAAACGAGACTCCACAACCTCTCTGGGCAACCTGTTCCAGTGCTCAGTCACCCTCACAGTGAAGAAGTTTTTCCTCATGTTCAGATGGAASYGTCTGTGTTTCAGTTTGTGCCYRTTGCCTYGCGTCCTGTCGCTGGGCACCACTGAAAAGAGTCTGGTYCCATCCTCTYGACACCCTCCCTTCAGATACTTGTACACRTTGATAAGATCYCCTCTCAGCSTTCTCTTCTCCAAGCTAAACAGGCCCAGCTCTCTCAGCCTTTCCTCATAAGAGAGATGCTCCAGTCCCCTAATCATCTCTGTAGCCCTTCACTGGACTTGTTCCAGTAGTGCCACAAATGTGGTTTAAATATCTGTTTCTGGTTTACACTCTGAGTCCTACTCAGTCATGCCCCTGCCTTCAGTAAATCTGCACCACTAGGAGTGAGAAAGTGGGAAACTTTCCAAATAGATGTAATAAAGTTTCAAGCCAAGAGTTTATTCTTTTTTTAAAAAATATATCATTGTGAAATCTTAAATAGAAGGCATTTTTCAAATGATAAGCAGGGTGAATTAACCTAGACTTTTTCCTCAGAGAGAAATAGATCAACTRTTTCTGGTTATGAATAGTTTTCCAACTACTTTGCAGTTCTGTCAACTTTGTCAGCCTAGTGCTATGGGCATAGGTGAGGGTAAAGGCAGCAATATATTGTTTTCTTCAGTTGAGTTTGCCCTGATTTCATTACTAGACATGAGAAGACTCTCTTCAGCTACCTCTATGACAAATTTTGAGTAGAAAACGTCACTTCACTCATGGAAGTAATAATACTGCCACTGGCCTGTAGGAAACCAAGACTTCTTTTTGGTTTCTCGACATTAGTGCCATCGAGTAATTCAAATTTCTTGATTACTTCGGACATTTGAACATTCTCCTGTGGGGACAAGGATATTCCTGCTTTCCTTTTAATTATTAATTATTATTCCTGTTAATTATTTCCTTTCTTTCCTGTTAATAATATCCTTTTGTACATGTGTTGAGGAGGAGGGTAATTTACCAAGACTATCAGGAATGGCTATAAATAGCAGTGTATGAATTCTTCTGATTGCCCTAATCCTGATTCCCCAGAGTCCTTGTATGCAGGTAATGCATACAGCGACAGCCCGCTGTGGCTGCCCGCTGGGAACCGCAAGGGCTGTCTTCGGAAGATTGACAACCTTAAGCTGTTACACAAATATTTGTTACAGCGAACCCCAGGCCCAAAGAGCTACATCTAAATTGAATGTATTGCACCTTTCAACACCTGTCAATAAGGCTGATGACAAGCAGTTGTGGACCATGCCTGGAGCTACTAGCAGTGTGGCAGCGCTGGGTGGTAACTCCTGCCCGGGTGAGGAAGAGGAGGAGATCCTGGAGGAAGGAGCCACCCTGGTGCTGAATGCTCTGCAGGACACACAGGAGCGCTGCCTGCAGGGGCCGGACTCTGGTCCAGCCTCCTCTTTGCCTTGGGCAGTAAATCAGATGTTTCTGACAACTTGAAAAGCACAAAGCAACTTGACAACCTGTCCAGAATTAAAAGGTTTACTAAGATAGCTCTGTGGTAGAGCTACTGTAACACTGAAACACCGCAGCACTTTTTTGCTGCTATCATTTATATTAACTCCCCGAAGAAAATCAGTTGTGCTAATTAGGACTTGTGAGTCTGTCAATATGCAACTGCAGAATTCAGAGAAAAGAGCTCAAGAATAATGTCCTCTTTGCACAAAAGAACACGCAGCAAAACATGTATGCAAACGGTTGGTATAAAGCTGRTGGAAAGGCAACACCAGCCATCTTAGATATACCTTTGTTTGTATTTGTCTGTTGTAAAATGAAATTTGGACATTGGCTTCTCTTGGAAAAACACTCATTATTTGTTCTTAACTTCAAAATATTCTGCAAAGTGTTGACTGCTTAGGAAAATAAAATAATTTTGGGTGGTGATTTCTGGAAATCCATGTTGTTCATATCAATGCAAAAGAGAAAAAGAAACAGAGAGGTAAAAGACATCTTAACTAATTCAAATCTTAAATGTTAGACATWCAAGAACACAGATATTTGTCTTTTTTCCCTCTGAACTCTTCACCTTTCCATGCAATTGAGATATGAAATAAATTACTTGAGAATAGTAAGATAAAAATAACTTCTGGTAAACTGCATTTTCATGAAGTGGTTGGTTAGAAAAATATTGATGTTTAAACAACTGTAGAAAGAAAATCAATAATGAATGCAGCAGTTTGGAGGAAATTCTTTAAAAATGGGATTCCTTTTAATGTCCACAGTGAGGGGAAAAATATCAGAATATTGCTATCTATCCAAAACAGCCAACCTGTAGCTAGTCTCTTTTGTTTGAATAAATAAGATCTTGAACAAGTTATTAGTCCTTTATGTGGTATGACATAGCTTGTAATCAGTATGTATAGAGTGTAACACATCTGACAAGCATGGGGCACACTGATTAAAAACAGCAGTAACTGAGTTACAAGCTCATGATAGCGCCTAACAGTGAATTTCCACTGTGTCCCAGGAACCATAGGGAACTACAACCTATATAGCGCCTCCAGTGCTCTGCAGTGCTATATCCACCTACAGAGCTGAAAATAACTGTGTGACCTGCAGATTATTTCAAACATTTTATTATAAAGACTCACGGCACTATGAGATCAAGTGTTCCTCTAGTGTCGTGACATTTTGGATACAGCTTTCTTGAAACGTGCCTCATAGCCAAGAGTCTGCTGCTCATGCACACCCTTTGCTGCTCACTGAATCTGGGCTCCCACCTGTGTGTTCCCCTGAACTATTAATCTCCTCCAGCTGGGTGCACAAAAACCAGCGACCCCAATCTGGAAATGCTTTTATTAAGACAGATTTACCAGGGTGGAGAACCTGGTAGTACAGTAATATAGTCCTTCTCAACTAACTGGGGAAACCCTGGTGTGTCTCAACACATAGCACACTCGGACATTCAAAGGAATGCAAAACCAGCTAGGATATAGTAACATATGTGGGACTTAATTGTTGCTCAACCTGGTCTAGGTTAATCTAGATATTCAATACTAGGTATCTGTCACTCAAGCTAATGCTGAGTGATGACTCACTCTTATTTTTCACCTGAAAATTGTATGCGTTGTTAAACACTATGGGAAAGGCCTGTGTTAGAGGATTCGGTTCTTAAGAAAAATACTGAATTGAAATCTTCATTTATTTGCAGCTGTGACCTAACAAAGCTATAACCTGAAAGATAGAAGTTTGTTATAACAACTGAGGCCTTAGCAGGGTGGGAACTTCCAGTTGGAATGACCTTCTAATAGCAAATATTTTCTTGGCTAAATGCAAGATTCTAATAGTGAAAACACAAATTTTCTTAAAAACTAGAATTGCTTTTCCACTGAAAAAAAAAAACGAAAATGAAATATTGTGTTTCAGGTTGCCTTGGACAAAGCTGTTTTGTTAAACAACAGAGTGTTCCAGCACCCATGCCCAGGACACATAGCTGTCTAAGTGCAGGAAGCAAGTCTGGCCTGTGGATGCCAGCAGTTTGTCTCACGGCTGAAGGGAGGTGTTTAATTCCAGAAAGGAAGCGTGGCGTCGGACATAGTGTTCCTGTTGGCTAGCCTGTGGTCTCTCCACCTTTTTCCTCCTCTGTCCAATGCTGTCGATCCTATTCTGGGATGCTGGCTCTTCTCAGTCCCTGTGTCTGGTGCCCGAGCAACTCCCTTGGGTTTCTGATTTCCACCCTCCATGCAGGGCGTTCCTTGCCAATCTGCATCCAGATCGCCAGATCTTTCCACCCTGCTTATTTACCCCAGGTTTTAACCTATCATTTTTGCTATTGCTCAGTTTCCTGCCTGTACGACTATTCCTCCCTTTGCTTGTAGTCTATCTAGTGCCTTCTGAACATAGTCATTTCCTCATTAGTATTGACAGTCTTGCAGCCAGCTTCGTACCCTTAGAAAGCTTTATCCCTTGTGCGCACATCCCTTCTTCAAGGTCATCGATAAGCAATGGAGGCAGTTTAACTAACAATACTAATCCATATGTACCCGAAACTCCCATTCAGCCTGTAAAAACTTAAAGGCAACAAGACTCTCAAGGAGGGAGCTGACAATGGCAAAAAGAGAAACACTGGAGAACTAAAAATGCTCCTGAAAATACAGGGGAGAGAAGATGGAGAAACAGGAGTGAGAGAATCAGTGGACTCAAAGTCACTTTGATACCACAGCATGAAAATATATATGTATATAAAAAAAAACAGACTTAACCTTCCAACTTTCCTGATACARTGAATCAAAATGGTGAGACATTTTCTAGTGTGAAGACACTTGGGCTTTTGGATACATGTCTCTTTAGTCAGCTTGAGATTCCTCAGTTGAGGAAAACATTAGAGGCTTTTGAAGATCTTTCTGGGCTGAGACAAAGTAACTGTTGGACAAAATGATACCACACATCCACAACTACTGTCACCACATGGACTTTCAGCCTGAAGCAAATGTGTGAAAATTTAAGTTAGTTTAACACTCTGCATTAAGGCTAACCTAACTCCAATTGCTTTGCATTTACAATGTGTTAAAATCCACATGCAGCTGCTGTGAATGAGGATGACAGTGAGCAACTCATTACCCCATGCTGTGCCATTTCCATGGGCGCACCTCCTGTTTTTCAGAGGATCTACAAGCACCTGCTCCAGGCTTTCTATACCCAATGGGAGAGTTTTCCTTGATGTGAATGATCCTCAGGATCAGTCCTATAATGACAAAAGAAGCCTCCTTCTGGCTAATTATTTCACTGCCAAAACACTTATCATCTTCTTATTCCAAATATGAAATAACTGGGATGGGAGACAGCTTCAGATGCTAACATGATTAATATCACTAAATGACTTCTGCACACTTCTACTATGCAAGCACTGTGCTGCCAGTAAGGGTCAATAAGAGACTATCACAAAATAAATAAATGATATTTGTGTGTGGTAAGCTCCAGGTCCAATCTAAGGAAAGCATGTAATTACAGAGGAAAACAATTTCTSCTTTTTTAGGAACATGGGGGATAAGCCATCTCTGGCAGGACTGAGTTAGCAGCAGTCCAGCGAGCCTTGGTTGAGGCAGGAATGTTGTCCTTTCTTCCTCTGGTTTGGTGGCAGAATTTTAACAGGGGGCTCCTACGAGACCCCTCGAAGCATAGCGCTGCATGTAATTCATTACCTCAGCTGCACCTGAGGTCTTGGATTTTCTGGCCAGGGCRTACTTCTGTGAAGTGACTATAAAACCAGAGGCTATGCTCAAGCTCAAATCTCCAGAAGAAGCCCAGATGGCTATTCTAAAAATGCAATCAAAAAAGGCCTCTGGCCTTGATGGTTTGCAGGCTGATTTTAATAAGAATTACTAGAGCATTTTCTCTCCCAAATTGGGAAAGGATTTTTCAGTACTGAAATAACAATCTGTCACTCAGTTTAAATTTGTTTATGCCACAAACCACGTGGAGTTCTTCATCTCAGATGGTAAATGATAGAAAGTGCCACYGACAATCCAATTTGTCAGTTTTCTTATTTGGTTTTCGTTCTTCCTAATAAATACCTTTGTTCTAACTTGTTTTTAAAAATCTGAATAAATGTTACTATTGTTGTGGGAAGGTTAGAGTGAGAATATTTTTAACTAGATTTGAGGAAGTCAAGGTCTGAACAATTAACACTTCAGTCAAAGCTGCCTACAGATATAATTTCAAAAATCTTACACATGCAAAGAGATGTTATACRAGAAGGTATATGTTGTCTCCACTGCAATACAACAGTGTTTGAAAACTTTCTAATGAACACAAAGGTGAGATGTGGAGAAAAGAAAGTTACAAGTATTAGCATAAATTTTGAGAAGCGGTTGCCTCAAGAGATTATTTTCTAATGTTCATGCACACTCARGCCAGGAAGGAGCACTCTTAACCAAAAGAAAAAGAGTAAAAATTACTATCTTGTCTTTCATAATGTATAATTAAGCTGTGAAACTCATTGTTACAAAATACAGAGGTCAAGATTTCAGTGCCGTTAAAAATAGTTTCATATTATATGGATAATACTAAATCAAATGGGCTGGAAAAGTTTTGCAGGTATTACACAACCTTCCTGCCACAGGCATAGACAATTCCTAATTAATGAGAAGAATTTTCCCCTAGGGCAGGTTATGCTGTAATTGTTTGCTAATGGGTTTCTCGAAGCTCCCTCTGCCAGGAACAAACTATTTGAATGACTACTCCAGCAATCCAGCATTGTATGTCCTGTTCCCTGCGTACTTCTTGAAAGGATATCACCCAATGAAGTGCCCACCAAACGTAAGGCAATTTTAAGTGAAAAAGACCCATTCTTGCATAGTCCATTCTCTCTGAAAGATTGCATTTTTTTTTTCTGAAAAGGGCCAAATTAAGGACTAATACATGAATTTTCATGGACTTAGGTGTGCTGACACCAGGAGCAAGAAAGCAGGAAAGCATCCAGGCCTCAGCGCACTCATCTACAGTCCAGCCTTTTAGCTCACCCAGATCTGCTGAGGCATATGACCCATTCTGCCCTTATGCTATTTGGAGGTAACCTCTGGTAGGGGAATAGGACAAACAGATATGGGTTCTTGCCTCTCTAAGGTGACCAGCAAAAATATAAAGACAGGCTGTTTAGGTCTCTAAAGTACAAATTGACACACACTGAAAGACCAGTTGTTCTTTAGCTTCTTCCACTTTCTCCCATAAGAAATTCAAGGTCACCAGAAAAGAATTTATAGTTACAGATGGTCATAGAATATGAATTCTTTCTAAGGGAGTAAAACAAAGCAATTATCTGTAGAATTTTGTATGCAGAAAGAACTGTGGGGAGGTGGGTTCCAACAAAACTGGGATGAGGAGAAGATAAAAACATTCTAAATAAACAAAATTATTTTTGTAAAAAATAAAAAAAAAGTTTTTGTAAAAAGCATCTTCTTCTGAAAACTAAAAAAATGACAAAAACATAATATCATCAGGCATAAAAAATGAAACTAATTTTTAAAAGAAAAATTCCAGMGAAATATCTGTTAACTCTGTGTAGAATTATCCTTCCAGGTAGAGGAAAGAACAGGACAAACAGAGGAGCTTGCTGAATGGGAGGCATCAAGTCAGCCTGCAAGATCTGGTCTCATTTATGCTTGTTGATCCACTGACTTCACACAAGGATTACAGCTCCTCACCAACGCCCAGGACTCTAACAGTCTTGTCTTTAATTAACTTGGACTCCAGTCTCATATTTCTTAAGTGATAATGGCATTATAATAAATCCAGGGGATTACTTCTTTAACATAAGACTCACTGTAGAGCTGCCTGTGAGATAAAATTGTGATAAGTAGTTTGGGAAGTTTCAGCAAAAGATTAGATGCTCACTCTGCTCAAGAAAAAGCAGGGCCAGCAGTTAGAGCTCCAAGCAGGAAATTCAATGGGCCATACAACACTACATTTGAGGGTGTTAAACTGATTACTAAGTGGATTAAGAGAGAAATGCCCCTCTCCCCCCTTGGCAGAGCTGGAACATGGAAGTAGCTGCCTCACAAAGATTATACTTTTCCCTGAAGCATCTGGCGTTACCCGTGGGAAAGGCAGGATGGCAGACTCGATGCAGTTGTTCACATAAAGGTGTCTCGTGCCTTTTTAGAAGCCTGGAGAAAACCCAGCTGCCTCTTCAGGAGTGTGCAATTCTGGGGTCACACCAGCCAGCCCCATGCAGATGTCTCAGATGCTGCTGGGTGTCTCAGTCTGCCCTAGACCTTGACGTGCAGGCACCTGAATTGAGACCCACCAAGATAGGTTTAGACACCTAAATTTAAGTGGAGATGTCACTATCTAGGGCTGAATCTGGCCCTGTCATGTGTGGTCAAGTGTTACCTGCTCAGTAATTAAAAGATATATCCTGGTAAAAGACTAAGTCCTTGCAAACCAGAGTGCAGGATCTCAAATGCCCTCATATTTTTATGAAGAGGAACGATAAATATTTGGTCTGTAAATGAGGTTCTGGAAAAAGAAATGACAGTGTGGCTAAATATATCCTCTGAATGTTATCCTGTGAATCTCAAAAGACCTGAGTCTGCAGTCTTTTCTCAGTCAAAATTCCCACTGCTGTGTATAGGAGAGATGGTGGCTGTAAGCGCAGTCACGGGCGGAGAGGGAAGGAGCAGAGGTGAGCTGTTCCCATAGGCACCGAGCACATCCTGCAAGCACACCACCTCCGTCTACATTGTGAGCGGGGCCTCYGCGCTCCTGTTCATAAAGGGGAAACTGCTCTCTCCTCCCCCACTCTGCAGAGCAGCCTTTGCTCCCTCTCCTCCTCGCCATTTACTAGAGCACAAGGAATTGGATTACGTTAACTTCTGTGCTCAGGTAGGGGGGGAGGAAGGACTTGCTTCTCTTCTTCCCCTGTTGCTCAGGTCCAGCGACATCCTCGCCTCTGGGTGCTGGGTTAGCTTGATTAAACCCTGAATAAGCACAGCCAGATTTGACTCAAAGGCCTTGCTACTTAAAAAAAATTCTGGAAAGGGTTAATAAAGAAGCTGAAAATAATGCATCAAAGACACATGGCTATAGGCCTGGAATAACCCAGAGTGTTTTATTTTAAGGTGGTTTTTGCTCCCTTCTACTTAAATTCTGTGACCTTCAGGGAATCAAGCCAGTTCTAGCTTTTAGTTTATAGATTTTGTGTTTGGTATTCAAGGTTAACTTCTTGCTTGATTAGACATGAGTAAATGCTAGCAGCTGCAAGTACCATTGTGGAAATAAAATACTGTACTGTTTGGTCAGAAATGTCAAGAACCTGGTAGTTAACCAAAAAGAACTCATTTTCTCTTCCATTAGCAGCATTAAACTAAGTTAAATACTCTTTTGTTTTCATGTTGTGAAATATAAAAATGTCATAATCTGGGACATATGCAATAATTTGAAGATGCCTGTCCTTATTTTATGCAGGGAGTGGTGCTGTTTTTAATCCATTATCAACATTATCACAGAGCCAATAGATGAAAGCTCAAGCAGTTTGGAAAAATATTTGCATGCTGCAGGAGTCATGCACATTGTTCTGGTAACACTGCAAATGCATGTTAAAAATTCAAGAAGATTGGACAGTATAAAATTGCTATTAGGTGGCACACAAGGACAAAAGAAAACAAAGCACATACACAGGACCAGCATAAGACTGCATAAAACAGCAGTGCTGTGTTTGTCACAGATTAGGCGTATGGTGTGCACTGGAACTGGTGCAAGGAGTGAGGGGGGTGTCTTGTCTTGGAAGCTGCCTGTGCCAGCCCCTGCACCCTCTCATTTCCACACCCTTTGTCTTTGCAGCCTGCAGGGACATGGTCTGTATCCTGTGGCTGCCCAGTAGGCGCCATGGATTGTGAGACTGCCTGATCATTTCTGTTGTGTTGGTTAGGAGAACCACCTACACCTTTGCAAATGGTGTATCATCAGCACTGAAGGAGCCTGCCCCTCCTGAGACACTGAGCTAGGACCTGCTGGACCTGAAGCTGGCTGGTCTCAGAGGCTGCCAAAGCCAAAGGTATTCTCAGATCCAGCCTAAGGAAGGCTAAGTTCAACCTGATTTCATGCTGCTTCAGATCTCATTTGCCTCGGCAACAGCCCATGTCAGGGCTGTCCCTTCTAGGAAGAGGTTCCTAGGTGCCTGCCTGAACCACCCCTGTACAGAGGGGCAGATGAAGGCTGCCAGGTCAGGTCTGGCACAGGGCACCAGCTCTCACCCACATGCAAGGAGAGCAGCCCTTGAGGCGTCTAATAGTTCCCTGGAGGTATCACTGGTTTGCCCCAGAGACATCCCCCAAAGCCTTGCCTCTGAACCTAGCCTTCACCATACAGTGATTGCCAGTGTCTCCAGGGAAATATCACTGTTGTGCAGCTGTTTCATATTCCCAGCTCCAACAAGAGCATCAGCTTCAAGTCAGACCTTTACCTTATGATGTCTGGTTTACAAATATTACCAGCTATGTCTTCAAGTGAAGAGAGACAAATTTAGTTTGCAGTCAGAGTAAACACCTTTGAAATGACCTTGGCTAGTACATGGCTGTTATGCATCAGTTTGGAATGAGCTTGACAAGAGAATACACATCGGCTGCTTCCTTTGATGCACAGTTCAAGTGCAGACTTGAGAGCCTGTTGACTGGGAACATTCAGATATGGATCAGGGAAAGAATGTTTTCACATACAGCTTCCTCCTCCACCTTTTCTTTTCTTCCTTTAATATCATTTCCAGATATTTCTGCAAGGCATCAGCAATAGTAGTTGCTATGTGGCCAAGAAACTCCATTTAGAGGCTTTACAAGTCATTTTGGACAAACAGTCAAAAGATTTTTCGATGTAAAAGGAACTCATGACTATTTATTTCACTTACTAAGTCAGGGTTCAGTTCAACATTTCTTTTTAGCAGTTGCCAGTGCAAATTGGAATGAAGAAATATGAATTAATGCCCTGAATATTTGCTTTTGTATTTGAAAAAAGCTGAAATTTCAGCATTTCTACTAAGGTACACAATGCCCTGAACTTTCAGCAGGATGCATAGTTATGTACCTCCTCAGTTCTCTGTAGAATAAGGTYCTAAAAGCCATCATCAGAATTATAGAAGCTTAAAGGCCTCCTCAGTGTGGGAAGAGAAGGGATCTTCAGACCCACTTCTTTCTTTTAGATAAAAGTCCCATGAGATCTTGTTTGATTTTGGTCATCTGGTTGGGTAGGTTGTTTGATTTTTTATTTGGCAAAATACATACTATGAAGAAAATTAGAAGAAAAATCTTAGGTATGTGAAAGGAGTGTCTCCAGCAGAAAGAGTTACTGTTACTCAGGATTACTCCGATCTACCTAAGAAAACATTTCCAGGTACTGTCAAAATTTCTCCAAAAACAGTTACAAGGAAGAAAAGAGTTAGCCAAGACTCCACTTTGGTGTACCTGCTGAGAAAGGACTTGTAATTCAAAATTGGCTATATGCATCAGGGAGCTTGAGCAACTGATATGCTTTTGGCACCAGAGCCGAGACTGTCCAGTGACCATTAGGAGGTCACCACTGGGATAGCTTGGGCTGTAGACTCTGAGATGTGAAGCMCATGGCTCTCCTAAGATTTGTTCTACCACTGCCTGTGGACACAGCCTGGTGTACCACTTCCCTTCTCTCACCAGCACTATGTCCACCCACGCCTTTCCCATCTATAAAGATCATAGTAGCTCCCTACTGTGGTGATTCAAGGATCTTTCCCCGTTCTGGGGACCGAAGGTCTGCCAGCTTGGTGCCACCTCTGCAGGAATCCAAGGAGCAGAGACTGCTCCAAAGCAGGTTGTTGTACAAATGAATCCGGGTAGTGTTGTGCTCTTGTAAGGGTTTAGCATAGGCAATCAGGGAGAGATGCAACTTAGAGTTGCTTCTGGGCTGTTCTAACCAGCATTAGCTGTCCCCTAATCCCCCCCAAAAAAGAAAGCTGTAACCTATTATTGTGCTATTCCTAGTGGGATTGCCAGCTGTGCTCTGTTGTGAGCACCACCATCTTCCTAAGTGTGAGCACAACCAACACCTCCTCTGCAGTCCTTTTCTTTCTTTTGAAAAGGAGTTAAAGTCTCTTTACGCCCCAGCTGCAGTTGCACAGCTGCTAATAATCTGTGCCCCCAGCTCAGCTGGCAGCACGAGCACGATCCTGACCAGGAGGGAGCATGTGGCCACACTCTTGCAGAGCTGGCTGGAGCCCACATCAGCATGTTTGCTGCTGCTGCAGGACTATGGCAGGCATGGCAAATCATCTCACCTACCTCTGGGCAAGAACAGTGTAAGCTGCCACATGTGAACTAACCATCTAGAAACACATGAAAGTCCAGAGAAGGAAAAAGGCATGAGTTGTCCTACATGTAAGGTGAATGTCTAACAAAGGACAGGCATACAATCTTCATGTGGCCCTTCCTAGATGACCCCTGGGCAGCTGCCAGGCACAAGGAACAGTCACCTTCCTCCTCACTGCCTTTGACTCCCTTCTTAAAGCAACACCATACGCCGTAGTCTGCAAACAAACAAGCCAGGTAATCCTTTCATTATAATTTCAAATAACTGCATTGAATGTGACAGTATTGCAGGTAGAGCAAAACATCAGCTTTCTTTCTTAGTGTTGTCTTAGATGAAGGGCAGTTTTCTGACTGAACCTACACAAACTCATGCCATCATTCAAAGCAGAAGCCTACAATGAACAATGTATGTATTGGAAGTTTTGCAAGAGAATTGTCTGAAATGAAATGCGAAGTAGGAGGAAAAGGCACGGAAAGTGACATAGCGCATGAGAGGAAACCAAGGCACAGAGTAAGGGCTGAATGCTTGATTTTGTGAAAAGCTTGGAGAAAAAGTAAGCTTTGGGGCTAAAAGATAGCTGAAAGCAATAGAAAAGAAGCTACCCCATGTCATTTAATCCTTCTGTGGAAAGAAGCAGTGATTCAATATCAAAAGATGAGATTTCCTAATGAAAATGTTTCAGGGGACCTAACATTGCCTAACCCTTGGGTCAAAACTTGTTAGAGTATTGGCATGTAGTTGGTGGTGGCCTATTGTGTACAGTTCCTAGATGGCCTAGTCTACTGGCTTTGTGCCCTGGAGGTTAACTGCATCTTGTTTAAAACACAACATGCAGCTCTTAGATCCAAGTGATTATTGGCTGATTTATATAAATGTTAATATTATGAATACAGAGGTAAGGGCTTTCCTTACTCCTCAGGAGACTGCAAAATAAAACAGAGATGCTGATGTCTTGAAAATTAAAGCTAAAGTAAACTGTCAATGAGACTTACGTAAATGACTCTCATTATTTTGTTTTGAAGAGAACTCAAACTCTTAAGAGTCAGCCAGCTGGCATGTTCAAAGTCTGTCTGTAAATATTAAAAGCTTTTCCTTGGCAAGAATACCAAAATATTACTGGTATCTCTGGCACGTAATTCAAATAAAAATGAAGTCAACTGTAAATGTTATCACAAACCTTAAATAGCACTGATATGTACTAAATGTAGAGCTTCTTTATGCCAAGCTGATGTAACCTCCAGAGCAGAGCTCAAACAACAAGGACTGTGTTGGGTGATTCCCTATTATGTACATGAAATCTTTTTAAAAGCAGTATGTTTTCTTATATAACTTGCTACATTTTCTTTATTTTTGCTTACTGTATTATGATAACCTACCCCATCTTTTCCTTCTGCAACAAGCCCCAGGCTAAGCTGCCATATAATCTAGTTAGGTTTTCTTCAGTCTCGTCTTGTAAGTTTGAGACATCCTGAATCTCTTRCATACAGACAAATAGCACATATGCCAAAAATCCAGTGCCTTTTGGAGAAGTACAGGGCAGTACATGTGCTGAAGGCCAGTACTGCAGACACGYTGAGGATCTCTGGATGTGCAGTAGCCCTTGTGGAGAAGCTGATCATGGATCAGAGCCGCTCATCGTGCTGATAGCAAGTCCAGGGASTGTGGCAACGTGGCAAAGTGCATACACCGAGACTCCGTGAGCCCCACTCTAGTGCTTGCATCCGAGTAGTAACCTAATAAACCTCAGCAGAGTTCTCCATGGCACAGGACCTAGCACATGTACAGTTTGAACTGTAGGATTTGTAATTTAATTTTTACAGCTCTGTCATATGGCATGATGCGTCTAGCAAAAATGACAATTTTGTATCCTTGAAATACCAAAAAGTAGTGTCTGTGGTACAGAAGGAATACATTGCCAGGCACAATTATTGTTTAGATCAAAAGCACTAAGAGTTAGATGTAGACTTTTTTCCTGTCTTTTCAAGTACAGACTTGGCAAAGCGTTAGTTTTACTTAATGCAATATTCCATGCTTATGCAGAAAGACAACTTGTGCAGTATGGCATCATATTTTTCAAGAAGGCTATCAAAACTAATGAAGAAGCACAAAAGTGTATCCATATTTTTTTCTGCAAAACAGTAATGTGGAAGATGATAAAATATTTATGTAACATAACAAGAACCCTCTGGTTATGCTTTATTTTTGGAAATGTTAAAAAATACAAGGGCTTCTCTGAAATGAGCATTTACAAACTTAATGGGAAATGTGATGTGGATTTAGCAGAAGCAATGAACAAAAGCAGCAGACTGAGGTAGCAAGCGGAGCACTCCAGAGTTTTGTTATATCATGCTTGCTGCAAGCCATCATCACGTGGAGGATTATGTGCTTACTGCATTTGCCAGAAGGGCAGTTTTTCTCTTTTCTCCCCAAAATATGTCTCGTGTGCTTCTAAGACTTTTAACTGAAATGAAGTGTGCTTCTGCACAGAGTTACCAGTGRGTAGTTAATGCTCTGCCAAGGAGCTGTGCAAGAAGGAGAAGCAGAGCTCAGCCTAAACATGCTGGCTATGCCCACACTGTCCAAACACGACTGGAGGCTGGTTTTGCTGAAGCATCGCAAATGAGGAGGTGCAAGCTCACACACTGCTGGTGATGTTGGAGTAGGTTTTCTCCCCCTGTGTTAACTCTCTGAGTGCAGAAGAGGAGCGGAAAAGTTCTCCGATAACATCACATAATCACAGGCATATTTGGCCTTTCCCAAAATGATGCAAAAAAACTGCAGAAAGGTAAATACAGTGTTCCTGAGATGCTGCCTAGATACTGCATCAGAACATTGCTACATAACAAGGTACATCATACATCTACATCATACCACTTCCTGCCTTCTAATAGGGAATCATCCTAAGGAAGGGTTCGGGTATCCTGCAGATAAAGATGGTGGGTGAACAGATGCTGAAAAAAGCAGGAGCACTAAATGGAGGAAAGGTCAGCAGAGAGCCTGATCCTCAAAATTGCAACTCTGTTGGTGAGCATGTAAGGGAGAATGGACACATGCACACGGTCCTGTCCTGTGTTACTGATCTTATTTATTCAATTACCAGTACTGTAATTGAAATGGCCTATTTGTTGAAGATGTGCTGGTACAAAGTTTTTACAAGAGTCTAAGTCTTTTTTAATATGGGTAGATGGGTGTTTTGTTCCTGTTTTAGTACCCATTCTTCTGAAGGCTGCTTACACCAGACTGTGACTAGCCAAACTGGCACTGGTCTGTGGGAAACCTCGACTTCACACCTTCTTTGCCTACAGAAATCATGGTCTGTCCTAATAGCCAGGCTGTGTAGAGCTGCTTTGGGGGATCAGATCAGATGATGGTGCAGAGAGAGGCGTTATTAGTAACTGCTCAAGATTTGTATTAACTTTTGCCTCCTTCATCTGTGGAAGTATTTTCCCTGAAGCTGCTGGGGCTGGTCTGGTTCCTTCCGTAGGTCCTGTGTTAGGAGTTAGTGAGCAGAGGATGCGGCAGGCAAGTGACTGAGGATGGTGGGTTATTGCTGAGCCTGGCATAATACATGCTTAAAATCACCTGGTGATAATGCTGCAAATTCTCTGATTATTCTCTGAGACCCTGGAGTAGGAAAAATGCCTGGTAGATCCTGGGATTACATAGGCAACAAACACAAAGTAAGCATCAGCTTGGATCGGGACAGTGTTAGATTTCCTGAGTCCATGAGGAACATTCTGCTCTTAGTTGGTAGCATCTGCCAAATATAATAGATGAAACTCAGAAAATTTGCCAAAAGGAAAGTTTTTTATCGCTGCCCCTGGATGCTAGCAGATGGAGGGTGGATAGCAGCACACATGCAGAGACTGGACAAGGATGGGCGATAACTGCTCTGCTGCTGGAAGCTGTCACCCCCTGCGCCCTCCGTTCTGGACAGTCACTCGAATCACCAAGCTGCTGCTGGCAGTGGCCAGTGCTGATGTTTCAAGGGAAGGTGAAACCAAAGAGATGACTGTATTTGTCTGCAGCAAAGAAGTACACTGATGAAGGGGAATTCTTACCAACATATATGGATGCCACAAATCATATTTGGCAGCTACACTATTGAAAAGCTGTGGGGGGCATGCTGGAAGAGTGATTCATAAAATCCAAACTGGGAGGATATTCAGCTATTAAAATCAAATTCCATGCCACAAAATATAAAGGCCATTAGGCATATATACATATATATATATTGCTGTGGAGATGTYGTTTTCTGACAGGGAAATCAGTGTTTGATAAACAATTTAGGAAATGTGTGACTGCAAAGTCCTAATTTACATCTGCTACTGCAGCACTGGGCAGTAAAGGACAGAAAAGAGAGAGACCTCCATATACAGTGAGTACCATGGGGGGAAATATATACATATTTGCTACACAAGACACAACTTGGAAATTTTCCAGCAAGCTGAATTTGCTTCTAAAATTTCTAAATAATGCAAAATCAGAAGAGACCGGCCAGGCACGGGCATGCTATGTCCTTTTCCCAGCTTTCTGCCTGTCACCATTATTTCCCATTTAGAAACATTCCCCTCTTTTCTCGGCAAATGTTATACGTATTCCTGCTATCAGCAATGTGCCAGTGTGTGACTTCAGCCTTATGCAATTAAAACTTTAAGAGGCTTGTAATACAGAAGGCAAGTTCCTAAATCAAATAAAAATGTTCTCCATTTGCTTCAGACTCTACCATAATTTGTTCCAAATTTCATGCTCTCCATTGGTCCAATTTACACAAACTCACACTAATTAGCTGCAGAGCTTCTTTTAAATTTACAAAAGCAATCATTCCCTGTGATAGCTGTACGCTATGCCCAACTCCCTCTGAATAGGCTTTAATGACACAGTAACCATGGTTACAGTATATAAAATATGCAGCCGCAAAATGTGGAAATGTAAAAGTGTAATATAATTTTCTCTGGAAAATAAAGGTTTTGGGCATATTTGCATTAATTAGGACATTGCATGAAGTATTTCATGTTTGCATTCTTTATGAAAATTTAAGTCATCACAGACAAAATGACTCTTAATTTCTATTCAGCTGCAAACGGTACCATTGGAAAAGCATTTTCCCTGATAAAACATTTTAACTGGACATCTATAAGTGCCATTCTGGTAATTCTGAGTTATAGCGTGTTGGAACAAGCCCAGAGATCCATTGCGACTGGACTAGCCATATGTCACAGAGCTCAGGCTTTTAATCTGAGAAGTGGCGACCAAGAGGAAGCAATAAAATCTCTCATGCAGAACAGAGCAGATAATGGGGGAAATTTGTGAACCAACCAGCATAGCATGCTTTCAGTCTTTTTGCTTCCCTGTTGCTATTTGCTATTATACCTACTATAAAACAGCCTATTGCACAGAAATCTAGACTACTGTTGAGTGATGTGTTGGATCTTTCATGCATTCTGCAGCCCCCCTCCATCAATGTTTCATACATCAAAAAACTCTTAAGGCTTTTGGATGCGAGTTGAGGATCCATATGTCTCTCTCCTCTTGCTGATCTGCATCTCTGCAGCGGATCTGATTTCACCAGGGACTAGGATGTGAACTAGAGTAGCTGATGCCTGCAAAAGCCCTCAGCGCACAGGGCAGGAGGAGCGCTAGTTCCCATCCATCTCCTCAAAGCTGTTGGATCCAGGGACCCTGCTCAGCACAGCCCTGTCCGTGCCCCCTTGCTTCTGGAGACCAGGAGCATCTCTGCTTTGACAGTTTGTTGGGAAGAGCAAGGAGGGCTGCCATTTGGGGAAGGAGAGGCTAAACGCAGCCCTGCCCTAACTTTTGCCCTAACTGCACTATGTCCTACAAAACACATGTGAAATCCAGTGGGATGGGTTGGCCCATCACTGAATGGGAGGGAAAACTCAAACCAGCTTGGCTGTAGTGACTGAAACTCTGAGCTTACTTCCAAATTAGAGGCTACTTGCTGCTCTGTCCCCTCCAGGCTGGCCCGAAACACAGGATTTGACCAGAGTTTCCAGATCTGAGCACAGTTTCAGTGYGGTCTTGGCAATCTCCTGATTCTGATTTGCAGCAGCGATGCTATAACCGATGACAAGCATCCCTGAAGTGACAGTTCTCAAGCAATACAAACGCAGTTACTTTATTTTCTCTTGAAGCATTTATCAAATGGCATTAGACCAGAAATGTATTTATAAAAAACGGTCTCTTCATGACAAACTGATGTACAAGAGAAAAGATTAAATTAATTGAAAAACATTTATTATGAATAGTTCATTTAGCTCTAGCCTCAAGCAAGCCACTTCCTTATTGGCAGGACATGGAAAGATGCCCCGAGTTCAGAGTGGTACCTCTTGTTCTCTCAGCTGCAGCCTAGAGAAAGCAAAACAAAGGAAGGAAGATTAACCTTAGAAAATACAAAAGRATGAAAGGTTGTTGAAAATCCTTCAGTTCCATTTAGGTCAGGCTGGCTTTCAGCAACAACTCTGGAAGAAGGAGCCCTCATTAGGCAACTGGAGTGGATTTGCTCTTTGTCCCCATGCTGTTTGCATCCTTGTTGCAGAAACAGAAGGGAAGGATATCATTTTTATTCCAGTTCCAAAATACAGATGCAACAATATTTGATCTAGGGAAAAAGTACTGTATATCTTTTTTGTTAGATTCTGATCCCTTTTTTGTGGGGGTTATTTCTGTTTTGTTTTTGTTTTTTTTTCCTGCAGACAAGAACAAGCTTAGTACCTCAATTTTGTTTAGCTAGATTTGTTTTCTTTAATATAATCCTCTGATTAGGACTTTCAGATCCATCAAAGATAATGCAGGAAATGCAATTAAGGTTGTCGTGCATACATTCTTTGTGACCTTGGATTCAATTTCTGAAATATGTTTTGTCTGTGCAAAAAGGACAAAACGAGCAGGACTCCTTTCTGAATCTTGTGCATTTTGAAATGATTTCTCCTCACAGTACAGAGCATCTCTCTTTCTCACATATTTACAAAGCACCTGTAACCATGGGAACAAAATTAAACATCAAAAAAGCAAAGGAAAAAATATTTTTTATTCTTCTATATGCTTCCGAAGACCAACCTGAACAGAGTACCAGCTCTAAACTTTATTCTAGGTTTGAGTTCAGCCTAAGCACTTGCAGGAAAAAGTAGCAATGACAACACCYTCTTCCCTCCTTACTTTCTTTGAAGAACATAACAACAGTGGAATATCAAAGAACGTATAGGAGAAGGCAATGCTATGTTCCATTCCACAYAGTGTCATTCTGATAAAAAGCATGGTAAAGTCCTAGTCCTCATAGAGTCAATGCTAAAGCTAACACGGATTTAAATCCAGCTTTTTAAAAAGATTCAACATGCTTTCAGATGAATAGAGATGAAGTAAATACTTCATGACTGCCAGCTATCCAGACTCACGGTAACGACAGCCAAGATTTTCTGGCCCAGGGTCACCTCTCCAAAGTCTAAAGGACAGACTAATGTTGGTTTGGCTAGTTTGGTTGGTTGGTTTGGTTGGTTGGCTGTCAATATGGTGGCACCAGCTCTTGCTGGTCTAGCACAGCACCCCATAGAGAGCTGTGGCAAAGGTGTCTCCTRCCTGGCTCTTATCCAGACATCCAGTGCTGACATGCCCACTGACTGAATAACATACTTCAGGGATGTGTCCATCAACCATTCTGATACTCTGACTAATTCACACCTACTAAAAATATGCCATTTTTAAGAATACTTGCAGACCATTATTATCCTTTGAAACTGGGTAAATACATTCCAATTATATTAAAAGAGACAAAGAGAAATGAGAGTCYCTTCTTGTTTTTTATTGCTATTTTTTGAGCTATATACTTGAGAGTAGTGACATAGTTTCCATCTGCATTGTGTTTTACACCCAATAGCAACTTYTGGTATCATATCACATTATGGTTTCTTCTCCAATCCCACTTACATGTAGAAATGCCTGACAGGCACATCTTGGAAGCTGGCTGTCCAGAAGATCATATCCATTATCTGATGTTATTAACACACAATACTTGTGCTTTATGGTCAGCACCTGTGCTGACTTCATTAGGAATGTTGCCTGAGTAAGGGCTGCCTAATAGACTTTGGCCCACAGAATTACTGAAGAGACCCTGAGAAGTTCGGTCAATGCATTGAACATCACATCCAGATCTGCGGATGTGTTTAAGCACTCTCTCCTCCCCAGCCAATATCTAACCATATTTATCCTCTCTTCTAAGTAACTTTGCTGGCAGATCCTTTTCAGTTGCTTGGAAAGGAGAAAGTTCTTGCTTACAAGTGCTACATTGCAACAGAGTTACTCACAGCTATTCAGCATCCCGTGGCATTGCATAAAAAGCCATGTCAGTGCAGGCCTACCTCAGTGCATGTTCCAGCCAAGTGCAATGTGAGTCATCTGCTGCACTTCAGCTGGCTGACTTGTGAAAAATTTGCAGGTGTGTATTTGTTTGGATTAAGTAGAGACTTCTTACCTATTTAAAGTGGAGACAGAATGTTTCATTCCTACTCCTCACTCCCATATGCACATTATATTTGTCACTCCTGTCAACAAACATTTGTAAACTAAAAATAATGTGTTAGATATATGTACTATATTACAGTGCTTTGGAAGACGTTGAGACATCTCTGCTTATAACATGAATTTTGTCTCTTGGCTGTCTCCCTCCTTTGAGAGACAGCACTTTTGTTGTGCCAGTTGGAAAGAAAGACCCATCTCTCTCCCCTCCACCCCCTCTAAGATTACTCACCATTACTTTTTAGTTAGCATTCAGAGAAGTGCAACATCTTCTGAAAGTCCTAATATTTTCCAGACAGCTTTGGGAAATCTGGCTAGAATGATCTTTCAGGGCAAAGTTGTGCAACCCCATTTTCCACCAATGGAAGTTACATGTGAGCAAATGACAGTCTAAGTGGGAGTCCCTGAGGTTAAACAAACTTGGTCTTCATTTCCAGCACAGTTTTTCTGTTTGCTCTGTGTCAATTTGCTGAATAGCTCAGACTCTCCTGAAATAATTGCCTCATTAGGTATACAGGATACAGGTTGTACATTGCATTTTGCCATCTCAAGGATAAATTATACCCAAGCAACTACTGGTCAGTGAGTGAGAATATAGTCCAGCACATGCACTTTGCATGACTCTTGGAACAAGCAATATATTTAGGTAATCATTAGCATCCAGGTAGTAAGGCCAAGGTCAACTCCTTGACATTGCTTGATCTCTTCCAAAGGTGATGTAAAAAGGAACACATTCATTATCCAGAATCACCTAACATTGTATCCAAATATTTTTAAGAAAATCAGACCTTACTTTCTCTAGATTTTCCCAGTGGTCTTCCACATGTGATTGTGAGACAGGCAGAACAGGCAAAGAAGGAAAAGAATCCATAGCAAATAAGGGAAAAGGGGTAGGGGAAAAAGAACTATGTGGATGTTAAGCTAGAATTAAAAATAGGATAAATAAATAAAAACTCAACCCAAAAACAAAAAGAAAGAGTGTTGCCAGCAGATTTAGGGAGGTGTTCCTCCTCCTCTACTCAGACCTGGTGAGGCCACATCTGGAGTACTGTGTCCAGTGTTGGATTCCCCAGTACAAGAGAAACATGGTGCTACTGGAGAAACTYCAGGGGAGGACTACGAAGGTGATTAGGGGACTGGAGCATCTCTCTTATGAGGAAAGACTGAGAGAGCTGGGACTGTTCAGCCTGGAGAAGAGACAATTGAGAGGGGATCTTATCAATGTATACAAATATCTGAAGGGAGGGTGTCAAGAGGATGGGGTCAGACTCTTTTCAGTGGTGTCCAGTGACAGCACGCAAAGCAATGGGCACAAACTGAAACACAGACAATTCCATCTGAATATGAGGAAAAACTTCTTCACTGTGAGGGTGACAGAGCACTGGAACAGGTTGCCCAGAGAGGTKGTGGAGTCTCCTGCTCTGGAGATGTTCAAAACCYACCTGGASGCGATCCTGTACAACGTGTTCTAGATGACCTTGCTTGAGCCGGGGGGTTGGACTTAGATGATCTCCAGAGGTCCCTTCCAACCACATCCATTCTGTGATTCTGTGATTCTGTGAACAAGCACAGAATGCAAAGATTTTAAATGAAATATCAGATGAGCATCGTTATAGACAGTCATCTTCTGTTTGGCACAGCCGCCAAGAGAATCTTCACTTCTGAAACTGTCTGACCTCACTTTAATTGTGGTTTAAGCATCCAACAAGGAGACCCAAGTGAAAATGGAATACACAATTATTTTCAWTTTTCTTAATTAAAGAAAAATGACATTCCATTTATATTCTGTTTTCTTCTGTATTAACACTTAAAGAAAAAGATAGCCAAATGATTGGACCTTTTTGTCCTTGATTGAATCTTCCTCTCTCTAAGAAGATAATTTGCCCTTAGGTGGTTTAAGTATTTGATTAATTAGAAACYCCAGGTGTAGAAACACACAGGCTCCCCATTAACAGAACAGAATCAGAATTGAGGAATTTAATGATGGTTTGCCTGAAATGGACAGTGCTAGCAAGTGCTTCACTGGCTGTAACAAGARTGCTGTATATTTAATAAATGAGTAGTGCTGGCAATTTTAGGAATCATACAGTGATATATTATATCACTCTGAGGCAGTAGTACCACCTATCCAATTTTCTTAATGGTTCTGAGAGGCCRTTAGGACTTTCTGCCCCATTCCTGCTTGTCAAAAAATGTCATTGAGCTCAGATGGAGTTAGACCATGCAAGACATGGAGGACTAAGACATCACATAGGAAGACGTCTAGGTGTGCTCTCAGCTCTTCTCTTAGGGTGCCTAAGGCAATAGTACCCCGATTCTTCTCTGTGATTTGTCACCAGTTCAATGCAGATGTTGCACTGGCTCAATAATAATAGCAAAACTTTCCCATTAAACTAGACTGGAGATACAGTTGCTTGCTTCTTTTCCCAAGGGAAAGTAGGTTTTTTTTTATTTTTGACTTTTTGCTTCCTTTCTCAACACTTTTTGGTAGGCCATGTTAATTTGGGACAGCATTAATGGATTCTTGATTTTAGTTACGCCACTGCTATACGAAATACTTCCCAAAGATTTTTTTTAAAAGCATATAAAATGAAGGCTCATTTTTTAAGGCCTCCTAAAGCCATACTTAGTGGCTAATATGGTTTCCTGATCCTGTAATTGGCTACATATTGGCAAACCAAATGCTGGTCGAAGGCCTCCCCGTATTTGAAGGGTGCACACTTTGCAGAGCCATGGTCCAAATGGTCTGGCTGTAACAAGTGCTGCCAGTGAGAGCAACCTGCAGCTTCAGTGATGGTTATGTACCACTCATCACACTGAAGTCACTAAACAAGGGCTTGTGACCAAAAGCTACTTGTTAAATCTATTGGCCACTGTACTGTTATGGTCAATTATAAGAGGCTTTTTTCCTTTGGCTAATATCCTTCCACCATCCTGAGATATTTCTGATTGAGGATAATATGTGCGAGGAGTCTGGAGGAGAAAGTTCATGAAAGCTTATTGAACAAACCAACCACTTGCAGAATCTCATTTCTTCCAGTAGAAGATGTATAATTTAGAAATAATGATTTGCAATGCAGACTGTGGAGGGTCATGACAGGGTTAAACTGGTCATGACAGGGTTAAACTGGTGGAAAGTTGCAAGCAGCAAGCAACAGGAACCTCAGACAAATGTACCSAAGGACACTGGTGCAGCTGGGAATGATACATCCTGAGAAAGYAYAGATAAACTAGCAGAAGCCAGTGGGAACCAAGGTTATGGGCAAGACAGCTTTGCTAAACAAGTAGCAAGGTACAAGGCATGACCGCTGCGTGCGTGATYGGTGCCGTGATTGGCTACCTGTGACATAAYCTGTATGAACCACCAATCAAAGTGACCAAGGCGCCGYGTGCCTGCACCTATAATATGGGTAAATTGCCGAATAAAGTTGGAATTGAATCTGCATTCTGTGACTGCGTATGATTCTTTCCCGCTACTCCCGCGGACCGCGACAGCAGACCATTCACATAGCTACGCAGAAAGAAAGAAAACATTACAAATAAAAGGAATGAAACTCTGCTACTGTGGGATTAATGGAAAACACCAAGGAAACATTAACACTGCCTGCAAGAGGAGGCCACATCTGCAGTACTGTGTCCAGTTCTGGGCTCCCCAGTACAAGAGGGATGTGGCACTACTGGAGCAAGTCCAGCGAAGGGCTACAAAGATGATTAGGGGACTGGAGCATCTCTCTTATGAGGAAAGGCTG